>NC_065523.1:5954296-6037360 GCF_006386435.1 Epinephelus moara | reverse complement strand
CCCCCCCCACACACACACACGCACACACACACACACACACACACACCAAACACAGGCAACTGAAGGAATACAATTAAAATTTAGAATAAGCTCACAGAGGGAAGGACTTTCTCTCCTTCTTCAGAGTAAAACCGTCACTCATTATGCTTCCCTGTGTTACTCTACTCTAAAACTACTTCACTATTTCTCAAAAGACAATTGTTGATTCTACTCAAATTTGTGTCGTGTTTTAAATTTTAAATGCCTTGGCCCCTCATCCATAAATCGACCGTGTCTCTTACTTTTGTTAAAATCTTGACTTCCATAAGGTACTGTACTGTAGCTTTTAGTAATGCTCCATTTGTTCAGTGGGAATTTTCTGTGAAAGACAGCGGAACACTTTGTCAGATGACATAAGTTGTAATTTAGGATGAATTGGGCTTTTATTTTTTGTGCTGACTGTTCAATGTAACATTGTAGTCACTTAAGTGACTGCTGAACTCTTGGAAATTTGCAACATCTCCAAAAATGGGTCCAACAGGAAAAGAAACACAAGCAATTAGATGACCAGGCAGGTTGGAAACAAACTGTTTATTTGACCTGAAATGTTGTGAATAATCCCTCATTGAACAGTAAAACTGTGTGCACAACTACAATACAGAGGGTCAAAGTTGAAGCAGGAAGTGAGTCTGTAAACACGCAATTTGGGTAGTAATTCTACGGTTGCATTTCTTTTCAGATCAGGGTGTTTGTTTCCAACAAGTCTGATCATTTGATTGTAATGTTTCTTTCCATGTCTGACCTACTTCGACATGATGTTACCAGATCAGTTACTTTATTGTGTGCAATGTGAAACCTGCGTTGTTATAAGCAGTATTTTTCCTCTCAGGAAAAGTTTCAAGAAATGGCTAAAAGCTACCCATCTCTAGAACCACTGACTCTGGAGCCTTGCATTGCACACACCTTTCTTTGATAAGAGGGGGGGCTTCCCTGCTTCCTAACCCCCTTCATTTTGATTTCAACTACACTCCTGTAAAGTTTCATTACTCTATTTTGCAACGATTACACATTGACAAAATCTGCTCACAGACGGATGGGCGGGCAGACAGACAGATAGACATAGTACCCAAACTTTGGTAGCTTCTGCTACAATTTCTTATCACCTGGATCACATTTCACTATGATTACCAGCTGTTGCAACATTGTCGCAGCTGGTAATTAGCCTATAAGAAAATTTGACATTTTTTTGGAAATATGCTAATTCACTTCTCTCTGACAGTGAGATGGGAGGGTTAGGCTAAACGTGGGTTAGAATAATAACTGGAAGCTGGGGAAAACACCCAACCCATTACAGACCAACACCAAAACGCATGCTTAGCAATCAGATCTGGCCTCTTACAGCGTAAAACACTGCACAGATGTACTGGGCGGATGCATACTCTATTCTTTGTCAAGATAAGTTCCAGCATGTATGCTATTATGGTTTGCCAGACATTCTGTCAGTCTTACTCTCTAAATCCAAAGAAATGTTTTTCTTTAGAAAACTCTTGTGCAATACATCAAATGTCACCACATTCAAAATTCTAGGAGAACTGGTCAACAGGAACTTTACCCTATACAAAATACAGTCAGAGCTATCTAGCTTAGTTAAAGTTCAGTAAATATCTGGGTTTGGCTTAAAATAAGTACTTTGTTAAGTTTTAGAGAACATGTTTTGCCATGGTTAAAAGAACTGCTTGGGTAAGGTTAGGAATCAGAGATCAGAAAAATACTGTAGTCAAAATAATGGGTAGGAAAAAACAGAGTTATCCTGTGTCAAATTCTGACACTTCCCTGACCTACCCACCCACTCTCACCTCTCTACATGGTTTTGAGGATCTGATGTTACTTCTACCTTTTATCCAGATCAAAAAGTGTCATAACTCACATAGCTTTAGAGGTCATTGTCAGGTAAATGTAAGCACAGGTCGTTTCGGGCATTTGATCAAACAACATATGCCACTGTTTTTCTTGGGAGGGTAGTCTCATGCCAATATGAGCCAAATCAAGTGGGTGTCTTCATCCTGGCAGTCAGTTGTAGGTTTAATGCCAGTGTTTTGTCTGTGTGATGAAGTCTGTTTCCCCAACTAAGGCTGCACTCAAATTACAGAGCTTACTGATCAGTTCCAATTATTTCTCCAAATCCAATCTTTCTGTATAAACTTTGCACATTCATGTTCAAAGTGACCCATATCTGACATAAGTGTGAACAAATCTCTTCCCTGAAATTCCTCATATGCATTAAAATAAAAGAATAAACAAGTGTGTTGGAATAACAAAAAAAAAAAAAATCATATTTGCAAAACAGACATTTAGGGGAAAAACAATCAATGACATGGGTAAGCGTCATCTCCCAGATGATCCCTATAGTAGGGGGAACTGCCCACTGGTCCGACAGCCCATTGGTCCGACATCCCATTGTTTAGACCATATTAAACCCATTGTTCCGAAGTCCCGTTGTTCCGAAATCATCATGATGCCTTGTGGTTAAGGTCTGGTTAGGTTTAGGCACAAAAACCACTTGGTTAGGGTCAGGAAAAGATCATGGTGTGGATTAAAATGAAAAAGAAAGTGACAAACACATAAGCTGTGAGCCTGCTTCGCCTCAAGCCTTTCCCAGCTGACCCAGAGCCGGTCGTGGCGCAAACATCAAGGCAGAAATACGCTCGCCGGGAGCCATTCAGCACCGCGGACCGTCACACTAATGGGATGTTGGACCAATGGGCTGTCGGACCAATGACATGGACCCATAGCAGGAAGGTCTGATGATGTCATTCTGCATAGTACTAATGTCCTTCTGTCTGGGAGTGTGTGTTATGCCTGATTCACGCTACACAACATTTCTGTCGGTTCTGACAGTCACTATGTCACATTACACGATTGTGGAGTCATAAAATCGTGCCAAAACTTGGCCGACAGACATGACAGACTACACGATGGTCCATACGAATCATCCCCGTCCGTCATCACATGTGTGATGTCATTGGGTTATTCTTGTCCTATTTTCATTACTTTTACGATTATTTCAGTCACTGTGTCTGTTCATGTGCCAGCCGAAATGTTGTTGTAGTAACGTAAAAAAGCGCCAGCAGGTGGCGGGAGCTACCTTTGACGTACTGTACGAAAACATGAAAGTCACTGAATCGTCCACAGCAAGTTCCTGCAAATGTTTCACAATAAAAGCCTATTTAGAAAATGAAGGGATTCTCTCAACCAAAGTTAGTGTTTGAAGTGTTGAGTTTGAAATGACAGCGCAATGCATTAACTTTATCAAGGCAATCAGGAGCGACTAAAAAGTAAAAATATAAAAATACAGAGTAAATAATAAATAACAGCCCGTTTATAATGTAGTCTGTTTCAAATGAAGCTGGGAGCCTCTGCAGTTGTGGTAAGTTAAAGCCCCGCCTGTATTTTTTAATTGTATTACTCTATGTCCATCTCCATTGTGTAGAAATAACATTGTTTGCTAGCTTGATGCTAATGGCAGTACTCACCGGGATGCTAAAGTGCCTCAGCTGTTTCACAACATCATCAATCATCATCAGTTTCTCCCTTTTTACTCTGTGGTAACATCTCTACACATATCAAAAAGGCTGGGGTGTTGTTGTCATACAGTTGTCTGTCTGGCACTTTATCACTCTGTGTTTTTATTGGTCAAAGTGACGGATGTCATGGGAGAAATCGTGAACTACAAAATGAAAATCAAACATGCTAGACTTTCTGTTGGAAAGTCATGAGGCCTCCCAGACGTGGCGACGGTTGTCGTCTACTATGACACACTACACGAGATGAAACGATGGATTATTGCGTACGACACGTTGTTGTTCACAATCCGAGCCGACACCCTACGGAACAACAGTTTTCAAATGTTAGGATGTCCAGGGTTACAGTCCAACACATTCTCACTTAGATCTTGTCACATATAAACATTTGGTCATGGAATTTGTACGTCAAGATATGACATGTAAGCTACATGTAAGCTATATTCTGTTTGTGTAAATAATCTTGTTCAGTTTACAATATATATATGTATATATATATATTTATTTACGTTTATGTTTGTTAATAATTCCTGTTTATTTAACTATATATTTGTTAATACTACTGTTTAAATTTCTTATATTTTCACGTATCTTTCCTCTCTTGCAAGGAGCACCTGTAACATAAATAATTTCCCCTCGGGGATCAATAAAGTATTTCTGATTCTGATTCTGATTCTGATACCCTGGGTGTGTGATGTTTTCGGGATGCCATGTCACAGGAAATGTACAGTTTGCATAAAGTCTTTTTCAAAATAAACACACCACGTCTGTACAAACTTTTGTTGTTGTCATCACCAGGTTCCACTAAAGGATATTGGCGGCCACGTATCATGTCGACATAAGAGGACAGCTTTTTTCAGCTGCGTCTGACACTGGAAGTCACTGACCAACTTCAGAGTTAGACTGGGATGTACAGTCCAATATCTCTGCCGACACCTCACAACAAGGCTGTCATGGTTTGTGGGCAAGCTATCCCTGTCAGAAAGTATCACTGTATGATGAGTGATCAGTGCACCGAACTTTGATGTGGAAAAAGTCATGCATGTATGGGTTAAAAATAAATTTTGATGTCAGCATTCTCACAGCAGTCACAAGGCCACAAGGCAGTGATCGGATATGTATCAGATTTAAGTACACATTTGAAAGTGGTCCAGATCTGATTGGGAAAAAAATGATTTCTGTGTTGACACTTCTCTGAAAAATTCAAACATCTGTATATCATGAAAGCAAAAAAAAGATTTTGTCCACATTTGCTCTCGCTGTGATGATAGATCATAAAAGTGTTTCCTGTACAACTTGGGATTAGGGTTGAGGTTCCATTGAAGTTTGAAGTCGCTGAAGAAGATGGTTGGTGTGAGGGCTTAATGAGTGAAGGTTAATGGGTTAAAAAACAAAGATCAGATGAAAAAACTACAGAACAGGTTCTTAAGTCACCGTAACTTGGCCTCTCCTCGAGATTCATTTCCAGTTTTATAAGCAGCCTGTTTATGTGTGTACACATGTAAACAACACAGCCCGATTTCAGAAACCTGGATAAGACCTTATCCCACTTATAAAAAACCCAAATATGTTAGCAGAAGTTTTCCAAAAGAAACCAGGATACTGTTGCACGTATACACTTCATCCAGGTTATTGAGTGCTGATGACTACCTACACAGGCGTGGCTTCAGCCAAGTGATGTAACAGAAACACAAACAATGATGACAATAAAGAAATGGAGTTTTATCTTTTGGCCATGAAATAGGCTCTGTAGTGTTCCCCTGGTGGTAGTGACAGTGACAGGTCAGTCCAGTCACCAGGAGAAAATGTTGGCATTGTACATTTACGCAAACTATGAACGGGTTACATTTGTACATGTCATATGTATCACATCAACGTTTCTAAAATTATGTAGTATGTGAGCTGGCTTTGTCATCGCAGGTTGCAGGGGATGAAGGATAATATGATTCTGGGTGAGATGCCTGCCAAGCAGCAGACCACTGCAGACAACTGTTCAAGACCAATAAACTACAAAAGCGGATGTGTCTTTTTTGTTTCTAGTTTCCTGCCAGGGGAGGATACTCCAACACATTCTGATCCCAGCTTGTCAGAATAACACCGCTTTGTCAGTAGACGTTCACGTCTTAATATGAAGCACTACGTATCCTCCTGTGTCTGTTGTTGACTTTCCGGGACGGCATATTCAACCCATTATCACACCAACCTCATCACATATTGACATTTGGTCATGGATTTTCCATGTCTAGAAACGATGTGCTAGGTACCCTGGATGTGTTGGTTGTTGATGTTTAGGGCAAGTCAAGTTCTGCCTTTTACATGCATTGTCTTTTTTCAAAATACGCTTCTGTTTTCATAGGAAATTTATAGTTTGCATACAGTCTCTTTCAAAATAAATGCACTATGTTGGTACAATACCACAAATTGACATTTTTTTTTCCTTTAACAACAAACACACATGGTTACGTTAAGCCAACACATGGACGTGGTTAGGTTTAGGCAACAAAAGCACGTGGTTGGATTTAGGAGAAAAAGAACAGGGTTTGGCTTTACAATCTTACAGGAAGAGAACACCGGCCTGCCCTGTGAAAGTCAGTGGTTGTTGGACCCGTCCACAACCCCTCCCGCCCACTATATTTGGACTTTCACGCCTTTACTTTCATTCTTGTCCCACCTTGTTTCCCCTTGACACCCTGGCACTATTAAACTATTACAGCGACCGGCCATGTATCATGCCGACATGAAAGGACGGTGTCTGTTGCTGGAAGTCACTGACCAAGTGCCGGGCTTTGACGACTTTGGAGTGAGACCAGGTTAGCATGTCAGTTTATGCTTGCATTGTGTCTTTTCAAAATACACTTCTGTTTTCACAGGAAATTAATAGTTTCTACTTGTAAGATGCATACAGTCTTTTTCAAAATACACTTACAATGAAGGTAAAACACCTATTTTTTGTATTTCCTTGTGCAACAAAAGTACTTGCTTAGGTTGGGAACAAAAGCATTGATTCAGTTTCATGGTTTCACTTTGCATTCACACAGGAAGCAAACAGCAGGCTCTCAGGTGAAAGTCTGGGGTTTGTTGGATCCTTCCACCACCCCTTCCACCCGCCCTATGTACATCACCTGGTGGTGTGTATAGGGCTGACAAAGCAGAAGTATTTGACAAGTTGGCAATGAGTACAGGGCTGGATACTCATGTCCATGTAAACACAGTAGGATTTTGATTAATGTTTTCTTACAACTGGAACAGAACCTGGATGTTTTGGTTTCACTTTGACTAAACTTTGGGGCGTTTCGTCCCCAAACTTTAACAATGGAGTCTTGCTAGGAAGGGATCCCCTTGTGACCGATATGAACAGGGGGAATGACTACAGCAATGTAACTCTCTAAAGATGCATACATTTGAGTATCGTACTGACTTGAAAAAACTGAACCTATTTTCTAAGCTTATTTACAACACAGTACAATACACCAAATAACATTTGTTTCATTTAGTACATGTTCCCTTACAAATAAAATAAACAATATTTCTCATTCTCCTTCCCTCCTTCCTATTCCCTGACTCTCTTTTCCTCTCACTGCTGAACAAACCTTTTCCAGCTCGCAGGGTTTCTTGGTTTCATTTCCAAAACAAAGCTGCAGCTCCTCTCTCTCTCTCTCTCTCTCTCTCTCTCTCTCTCTCTCTCTCTCTCTCTCTCTCTCATGCGTACATTTATCGACTCTTGCTAGCACCTACCATGGATGAAGATGAAGATGAAAAGAAAATGAGGCAGAGGGAAAGAGATACAAACCGACACACACATAAGCAGAGCACGCAGCCCTGCGAACCTACATGTACTGCATATAGTCACAATCATAATCGCACACACTAATAAGCGCACATACAACACACAAAAGGAGCATGCAGCATGCTGCCTTCTGCAGTCACAGCACAAACAGCGTGGAGCAAGAGAGGGAGTGTAGAGAGGGACAATGAGGAGAAAGAGAGAGAGAGAGAGAGAGAGAGAGAGAGAGAGAGAGAGAGAGAGAGGTGGAAGAAAAACAGTGTGTATTCTCAGAAGTACCTGCTCTACCATCTTGCCTTTGCCTTCCTCCATGCACATCCAGCTACGCTGTAAAGTCCAGCCCGCCAGTGACTGCCTACAGCTAGCATCAATTATGGATGGCTTTGTGTGTGTGTGTGTGTGTGTGTGTGTGTGTAGTGGGGGAATGAACAGAAGGAGGAGGAGGAGGAGGAGGAGGTGCCACTGTGAATGAAAGTAGCATTCCCCAAAAATGTTTTCACCACTCTCTTTTCTTTCCTTTCTCACAATCCTTCCCCTCTCCTTTATTTCTTATACTTGTCTCTCTGTTTCCTTCCTTTTGTTATGTTTTGATTTCATTGGCACTGTTAAACTATATGGCCAAAAGTAAACACCCTGTCTACATATTTTTGTGTCCCTTTGGTCTGGGTCTGTTTTCCCAGGTTTAGCTCCATGAAGAGAAATATTAAGGCTGCAGCACATAAAATTTTAGACCACATCATGCCTCCAGCTTTGTGGCAACAGTTTGTCCCTTTTCATATTTTACCATGACAGTGCCCCTGTGCACAAAGCCAGCTCCATAAAGGAATGCTTCAAGTTTGGTGCAGAAGAACTCAACTGGTGGCACAGAACCCTGAATTCAACCTGTCCAACACCTTAAAAATAAACTGGACTGTGAGCTAGACCAGCTTTGTCATTGATTTTGGCATCAGACACTTGACACCAAAAGCCATCTTTCACGGCAGTATGATACACTGCCGGGCGGCGTTAGTATGTTATGCAGACAGACGTGACCTTTCGCAGTGTTATGATACCCTGCCAGTCGGCTGGACGGCGCCTGTCACAGCAGTAAGATGCACTGCACTACACCGCAGTAACAACGTAATGTAAGGAGCTGGAAGATCCCTATAGGGCAGGCGGGAGAGGTGGTGGATGGGTCCAAAAAGCCCCGGACTTTCACCCAAGAGCCTGGTGTTCACTTCCTGTATGAATGTAGAGCCAAACCATGATATTTCTTTTTTAACATAACCGTGTGCTTTTGTCGCCTAAACCTAACCATGTAGTTTTGTTGACATCCCAGCTGGAATGTCAAAAGTAAAAGGCCACTGACAAGGCGGGGATGAGTGACGACTTGGGATGAGAAGGTGTTGGCTAGGCCATTCCAGTTGATATCAGTGCCCACCATCAATAAAGGCTTGTAAAAAAGAGCTTGTTGTATCGCGAAAAACAAAGTGTTGCCATGCCCCCCTCCACTCACTCGGACATACTATCAACATTCAGTGACCGGCACGATGGCAGGTGTCATAGTACACGGCATTTCGCAGAAGGCAACTTATGATTTTTGGGGACATAACGATCAGATGTCATTGAGAAGTAACCAAAAGGGCGGAGGGATATATTAATCATTTTATTGTTGAGAAGGTCGATGAAAAGCTTAAATTACAAGCCAAAATTTACAGGTCACAGTGTACGCTTGTAAACCGCATCTTGTTGCTGTCACCATCAAAGACAACAAGATAAAGTGCCACTGAAGTTAAGGTTTTTGGCTCAGAATATGAGAAAAGGATAACGGCCTTTTTACCATCTTTACCAAGAGTGTCTCTCCGTTAGTTTGGTGCTACAGTATTTACATTGAATCATTCAGCATAACGTTTGCTAACCTTTGTTATCTCTGCAATTACAGATAAGCTAATGAAGCTAAGCTCCAGAAGTTAACGTTAGTTTAACTAGAGCCCTTTGGACAACAGCTAACAATGATGTACGATCACCAAAGTACAAAACTAGAACAAAATAGTGCTAATGAACTCCCAGCAAACAAGGTGACATGATGAACAATGCAGCTAGGAGCTAACGTTAGGCTAACTTTAGCTAACGTTAGCTAGAGATGTTAAAGATAACTTTATAATTCTTTCCAGGGTAAAAAATACACCTCGTCTCCCAGCCTTTCAGAATACCTTGTGTCAGAGTTGCATGTACCCCATGCACACCGTTTGACCATTTATAAACTTCAAATCTCCGAAAAAGTTCATAAAACCGAACAAAACTGACTTTCTGTGATGCATTTCAATGAACGTCCAGGTAGAGAATGTCTGAGTGTATGGGAATGGTTATACGCACTGTGATTGGCTCATCGCGTTTGAGGGCGGGACTTAGCCATAGGTCAATTGCATACATTGGGCTCTAGTTTCGCAGACCGGGCGAGGCGGGGGCGCAGCCAGGGTCCAAAACTAACACTCGCCACTCGCCAATTACGGGTAGATTTTGTCTCTGGCTGGTAAATTTTTAAGACCACTCGCCACTCTGGTGAGTTATTTTTTTACCAGCGGAAAATGCATTTTTTGTTACTGTAGAACGGTGCTGGTATCGGCTGGTTTCCTGGCAGAGTAATGTGTATTTCAGGCAGAGACGATCTTTGGTCACGTAATGCCAGGGCCACACCGCCCGCAGAAGCGCTGTGAATAGCCTCGGAGCACCGAGAAGCGAAGCCAGTTTCCTTTCGGTGCCCATGTTAACCAATTGTGTCATCCACACTGGCCGCGGAGCTGCCCTGCAGTGATCGTTTTGGCGTCTGGTCTATTTTCTGTGCGAGCCGCGAGCGAATGTGTCAAGCCGGCCAGTTACCCATGATGGAAAAACAGCCCCAAATGTGACGGAGACAACAGCTGGGAGCAGAACCGCTTGTCGACCGGCGTGGAGAAATGCGCGTCTGATGTGAACGGGCTCGCGCGAGAATTTCGGTGCGCTGCGATCGCTGCCCAAACGTACCTGAACAACCGAGCACACAGGTATGTGTTGTGTCAGAGGAGAAACAAGCCGTTCACATTTCTCTCTTTGTGGCAGGTAACCATCCACAAACCTCACTGCACTTTAGGAACTGTTCTTTGCTTATGAAGGGACTGTTCTTTACTTGTATGTTAATCAGTTGGTGCAGTTTCACTTAAGTAAAAAAAATGACCAAGAGTATTTCACTCAAGTCATGTCGTTGAATACTTTGTCCACCACTGGTCAGACATTCCTGTTTATATAGGGCAAGCCCTGCTGTTGCAGTCTGGTCCAGCTAAAATCTTATGTCTCAACTGTCCAAAGGGGACTGAAGTCAGTGATTCATGTAAAATTCCTTAATGAAAGATTCTTTTTGCACTGTAGTAAGAATACTACAGAATTTATTAACCCAAATATTACACTTAACTGTTGAAACAGTTATTCATATTTTAGCATACATTATTACTAATATCAGTGCACACTATTAAAATATTGATTGAGAATCACATACAAGACCCAAATGACATGCTAAATAATACTGATAGCAAATTACAACACTTAAAAGCATTTTTTATTTGGTTGGCTGGTAAAAAATTTCACTTACCAAAAGTTAGTTTTGGACCCTGGGCGCAGTGCACCTGCGCTTCGCCAACTGGGCGTGGTGTTGGGAATAGAATGATTTTATGTGTTTTCCTATAAGTTGTGTTTCACTATATAAGTTTTAGATGTGTGAACAATGAGAATACTAAGATGATTTCAGCTGATCTGAATGTGTTTGCTTTGCAGAAGTGGAGAAGTACAGGAGAGGAAGAGACATGAAGTCTGAGGAGCACGTACCGCAATGCTTAGATAATTAGTTTCATATATGGTAAAAAGAATAGAAAGTGATGTACAGATAGTAAGGTACAGCACGTGTAGGGAGTTGTGTTGTTCTCTTGTCTTTCAAAACAGGAACCACGCCCCCACCGTCAGTGGGAAGAAGTCAGATTAACACGAGGCAGGGGCGTGGTGTGGCGAAGGAGGAAGTGGAACCGCCAATGAGAAGAGGACAACGCCTCGCATGCACAATGACTCATGTGACGCTTAAATACACTGGGTCAGGAAGAGATAGTTAGTCAGACTTCATGAACTGGCACACTTTGTTGCTTGTCCGGGAGGTCTGCTCGCAGTGTCCGAATATACGGAACTGCGAGCAGACCTCCACGGGCTGATGATGCAAAGGTAGCCTGGGAGGAGGTCACCACAATTGTAAATCAATGTTGTGTTTCTCTCGTGCGCGCGCNTTTTTGGGGTATTTATTGCATTATTAATGTGCCTGACATTCTGGAAACCTGCCTGTGAGGTTTTGGTGACGTGTGTGCACTGTCCGTCGGTCAGCCAAACTTCCACTTACACCGGCTGCGCTCCCCCTGCGCTGACAGTAGACCTGGTTTCAGCTGGCGAGCTTTTAGCGCACCTTCAGCGAAGCCTTTTGGCACAAAACTGTCACTGCGCCAAGCTGCATCTGTCGACACCTCCCCCTGCTGCGCCGCCACACCCATCTCAGCGCACCTCGGTCTGCCAAACTAACAAACTGAGCGAGCCTCGGGTTGCGCTGCTCAAAACTAGCTCTGCGCGGGGTTCGCCACCCTGCGCCGCACCGAGAAACTAGAGCCCATAAAATCATCTCTCGTGATGCTCCTCATTTTGCTAAACATTGCGACTTGAGTGAGTGACAAAAACATATATGAGAGAGATAAGATGAGAGACAACGGTTGGAGAAATAAGTGAGTCAAAGAAAAGTAATTTCACATGCCATTTTCTTAAGAGAGTAAAGTGGACAGTGAAAACAGAGCTTTCCAATGAATGAATGACTTTATTTCGACCAAAACAAAAGATAAAAACAAAACATCAACATACATGCACCAAACGGAGTTGGAAGAAGTGCACACTCATAAAATCCTTCCCCCCTCTCACGACTCATCTCTCATTTAAAATTAAAATTATCAACAACTATGCCAAACTTATTAACAACTGTAAATAAACAGCAATTTTAGATATCAAATATGCAAACCCTATCTCAACTTTATTTACATCCCAAATAACACCGTAACATAACCAACATGTTTTGTAATATGTGTAATGTATATAAATTGCTTTAATAGGTGTTACCCCAGACCTCCACACAGTAATTAAGATGTGGTAAAATGAGTGAGCAGTAGATGATATTGAATTATGGCCCAGTATGTGCCTTGATTTTCCCTTAACTGCAATGCTCCTTGCCAGCTTGGATTGAATGGGACTTTTTGAGGTTTCCAGCCGATTATGTGATCGAGTATCACTCCCAGAAATGTATTTTCACACAGTTTTTTTTCTATATTAACACCAGCTATCTTAATTTGCACTTGCATATCAAGTTTTTGGATTTCCAAATAATAACATATTGGTCTTTGTCAGATTTAGTGACAGTTTGTTTATGTCAAACCATCTTTTCAAATGATTCATTTCTGTTGTGATCTCCTTCAAAAACAGCTGTAAATCCTCTCCAGAGCATAAAATAGTGGTATCATCCCCACGTAAAACAAATTTTAATGTTTTTGACTCTAGACACAGGTTTTTAATTTGTAACAGAGACAATTTTGGTTCCAATACTGACCCCTGGGGGACACCACAAGTAATGTTACAACATGATGATTTATATTACCTATTTGAACAATTTGCTGCCTGTTTAATATCACTAACCAATTTAGTGCTATTCCCCTAATGCCATTTTTTTTCTTTTTTTTCTATTAATCACGAATGTTCACACTCTTTCATGTTTGTTCTTCTCATTAGCAGTTCAAAACCAGTATGTCTCATCATATGTTCCCAGAACCTGGAGATTATTAAAAGCGGCAGTGTGAAGGAAACAAAGCACCAAACATCTTCTGAGCAAACAAATCCAGTGAAATCCAAACTTAGGGCACAGAAAATCAAATATTTTATATCAATCAATCAACCCCTTGTTAATAATTAACAGTGCCTACTGAATATGGTGCATTTCAACAGTTGAGAAACTGTTGTCATCATATAGCCAGGATAGCAAAGGCATGACCTGCCTTAAGGCCCGAACATACTCGGGCGTACTATAAGCAGAGTGGACTCTGCGAGGAATGTCCGCAGTCATTCGGGCTTTCATAGTCGAGCGCACTTCCGCGTTGTAGTTTCCTGTAAAAATGTCCGTGAAAAATCCCCGCAATGTGAAAAATACATGCCGAGCAGTCACTGGTGCGTGGAGCAGAGTCCGCGCGGTCGTAAAATCTGAGCTTTGCGCATACAGGGCTTGCGGACGTCCGCTTTGAGTCCGCACGGTCCTCCGCGGAGTTCTGCGTACGTTCCGCCCGAGTATGTTCGGGCCTTTACTCTGCCTGTGATTGGCTTACCCTGATATTCTTAACGTGACCCTAACCAATCTCACTCCTCATGCCAAAACCTTACCAATCCAACCAACGAAGGCAACAAGTACTGGCCAGGGTGGGTCATGCCTTCACCATCCTAGGCAAAAAACATTGTCTATTTGAGTGCATCTGTCAGGCTTTACTGGGACATTACACTTAAATTCAGGGCTTGACATTAGCACCCGTCTACCTTCCAAATGTGGCTAGAATTCGGCAGTGGCGTTTAACATAGTCATTCTTACTAGCCACTTTTGTGGGTGGCATACAGATGCACATGGTATATAGATTGAAGCACATAATACCAAGCCAAAATTCCCCACCACAAGTTCCGGAACCAAACTCTTTATTCCAACAGCTTCAGAAGCCTTTAGATGCAAAATCAGTAACACTACTTGTCCTAAAGCACAAGTCAACGGATGCATTAGTCATCAGTGAGCGTGGAGCACAGAGAAGCAGTCAGAGCTACAGGCTACAGTGAGGCTAAAAACAGAGTTCATATGACGTTTTTCGAAACAACTTTTTATGTCGGGGCTGCAGCACACTTGGATCACTATGGATGAGCAGTATGGAGGTACTTTGTGGATTTAATTTTGTGTTCTTGGACGTTAGTCTGGGGCGCCGTGTGCCATTAGGTGTGCTAGCCGCTCACCGCCGATCTCCGCAAGGGATGTGAGGACTCTAAAACTTCACCAGGGCCTCCATCGGCATATGGGTGAGTAGATAATGGCTGAATTTTCATTTTTGGGTGCACTATCCCTTTAAGCTACACAAATGAAATAACCTGACACTTCTCATACAACCAACAGCAGAATAAAACATAAGACAACATGGAGCTGTCAACATAACAACAACATAAACATAGTCAACAACATAAGCTGCACAGTGGATGAAACCACAAACAGACTTCACAATTTATACACCACTTTGCATACTCACCTGACTATTTGTCAATCTGTGATTCTCCCTGCAAAGTCCCACTCAACCTGCCCTATGTTCAACTTCTCTGCTCGCTCATTTTCAAAGTATTACATCAATATATTCAGTCCATGTAATCTCTATGCACCTGGGTCACTCAACATCATAGCTGTGTTTGACTTTGATCACTTATTTTGCTCGTCTGGTGGAGCATTACTGTAAATAAGTAATGAATTAAAGGGGTTCTATGTGAAATTCAGTGAATGAGTTATCTGGACATGGTTGTCAACATGGAGGTGGTTGAGCCGGCGGGTAGCAGCTAGTGGTGCTAACGCCATAAACAACCTTTTACATCGGCAACAGTGCTGACTGAGCTAATGGTGTTAACCAGGGGGAATCAGACGGTGGGCTCTTTGCTTCTGTGACACTGCTGTCCCGATTTCAGCAGTAACCACCTTAGCGGCACAGTGCAAAGTGGTGGCAATGAGCTAGCCAGTGGGATACACACATGCACTAACATGCACGTGTGGCTGGACCAGCTTACCACAACAAACCACAGAGAAGCTCAGATTAGAACATACATAGAGTTAGTGTGACTTCATTCTCTGCCCAGGACACCATTACTCTATTACATCTTTACATAGCAAATAGTGGTTTGCTGCTATATTAATGCTCTGAATGTCGCAAATGCTGAGGTACAATGATGCTAACCATCACTCATAAGAATGTTATCCTTAATTTGATTGCATTGTTGTGCATTTGTACAGTTAACTAAAACACTACCCCGGGCCCACAGGTGTGAACCCTGTTCTACACTCCTCCTGACCCTAAAATTATTAATTAAAAAATAAAATAAAAATAAGTGCAAGTACACAAAAAACACCCACCTCTGCCCAATAGCAGATGAATTCCCTGGGAAAAATCAGGGACTGTCACATATGACATTAGAGACCTTTTTATGAACAGAAGTCCCACATTAAGGTCACATGATGACACCTGAACCATCCATTGGCTGATAAGGACAGTGGTTCTAAGGTCAAAGAAAGCTAGGGAGTAGATGCGTAAATTCTGACATATTTATGTTGGTAAGTCAAATGTTATAAAGTTTGATGTCTTTCACAGCATTAAGAAGAAAATAAGTTATATTCACAAAGCTTTACATTTCTTTTTTTAATTTCCCAAAACAAATGATTTAGCAAATATTCAGATTTTAAAACATCAAATCCTGCCAAAATCAATCAGTAAAGATAATCCCAATTTACCTTTCCCATCAAATAAATCAACTTAATTCATGCTTCATTTTCTGTCCCTATTGATAATGACAATCATTTCAGTGTCTGGTCCATGGCCTCCACCTCCCTCATGTAGGCTAATGCCTCTCTCTTTGTGAAATACTGGATACATCTGTCTCAGCTTCTTTGTGGTTCTGTGGCTTTCATAGAAAGGCCTATCAGTCAACTATGAATCACAGAGCAGAGAAAGAAAGACATGAGACACACACACAAAAACATGGCCTTCTAACTGTTTGATCACATAGGCACACAGAGAGACAGAGAGTGTGTGAGGAAGGAGATGCTGGCGGGATGTGGACGAAGTTCCGGCCAGATGTGAGGGTGTGTGTGTTAGGGTGTGTGTGTGTGTTTCCTGGTCATGTAGTTGACAGATGGTTTGGGATTTAAGGCAGGGTGTGACCATAGCAACACTAGGCATGATGAACACACACGCACGCACGCACGCACGCACGCACGCACGCACACGCACACGCACACTCAATCAGAACTCGAGACCATACGTTCATTCGGTGTTTGTTCATTCATTTAATGAGACAGAACTTCATCTCAGTCATAAGTCAGCCAGACTCCCATTGTCAGTCTTATGTATCCTCATACAACGTTTCCTATAATAACGAATTAGAACCCTACCAGTTAGGTAAGATATAGGAAAATAATCATGGTTGGGCATCCTCATGTAATGTATGTAACTAAACGTGCCTAACATAACGTTATGACATAATGTATATGCTTGAGTACTCGATATGGACTTCAGTATTTGTTCAACATGTAGAGCAATTACTGGCGACCCTCCCACATGTGAACATGGCATTCTTGTTTTTTGTTTTCAAAATGGGTAGAATCTTATTCTATTGTAGAGCTTTGTATTGATTTACTCAGCTGCTTCTAAGATGGTCCTTAAATGCTGATTCTAAGCTATGTAATGGCAGCAACAGAAGGTCTGCTGAATTTTCTTTTGTTAACTTTGAATTTGTGGTTCACAAATTGAAGGCTTGTTATAGAATAAATTAATTTCAAAATGCACTTGTTTTGCATTGTTGGCCAATTTACATTCATATTCCAATGTTAGATTTATTAATTATTTATTTATTTTGTTTTTTGTGAAAACTCAAGTACTCTAACAGTTCAGTGTGAGTACGAAAATATGGAAATTATTTAAAATGCCCATCACTAGTGTATATGTAATTTAAAATAACTCATCATCGACTTTTGGTTTCACACTGGACTCAAACTCTGGTCTCCTCGGTCAAAGTCCTGTGCTTGGAATGAATAAACTTCAGATTGACTCGTCTCTGTGCACATACATAAGTGGAAATGAGGAGGAAGTTCTCCATACCTTACGACAAAATGTGGGTATTCTATGGCAAGATGACTGTTGTGGCAAAAACTTCAGGATTGGGTTTTTCCTTTCTACCCTGTTCCACTTTCTTTTATTCTTACCACAGGGAGAGTGCAGGTGCAGTGTGTCAGACTTGTAGCCTTCTTTCCAAAATGATTCCAGAGACTGTTAACGTTCATTGTGGCGTAGAATTTATTGCAAAGAAAAAAAAAGTTACAAATTAATTACATTAAAGGAGCCATAAAATAATTGATAATTAACCAATGCATTTAGAAAAAATAAGGTATATTATATCCCTTATTGATCAAACCAACAAAATATCAACGTAATTGGTCACCAGTATTCTGCACGTCTACACGTTGGCATTAGACATTATCCAATGTCACAACCTAAATTCAACCAAATATCATTGCAAAAGAAATTTGGTGGCTAGCTGGGATCACACTTATTCAATCTTGTGAAGGACTCATTGCATAGGTGGAATATGGTCTCAGTAAAAAATATAAAACGCAAGCCTCCTTCAAAAGGCCAAGGCACACTGTAGGGTATGTACAAAATTAAAATGCATTTATATTACATGGCAATATTCTTCATTTCCCTAAAACTAATGGTAAAGTTGACTTGACCAGCCAGAATGTTTGGACAGTTGTCCACAGCAGTAGGATGCTCTACAAAGTTTCCAGGTTATAAATGAAATGACATTTTGAGTTAAGTGCCCATCAATGAGAAATCCCCAGCTGCCGCCGTGTCACTCTTTATTAATCCAGTCAAGTTTTCTGCAAGAACTACAGGCTATAATTATGGCTTAATGAGTGTGTTTGTGTGTGAGGTGTGTCAGAGGAAGCATGTGTGTATTTTTTAACTTGTATATATATTGCTTTGTACCTGTGTGTGTGTGTGTGTGTGTGTGTGTGTGTGTGTGTGTGTTTGTGGGTGTGTGTGTGTGTGTTTGTGTTTGTGTGGCTCTGTAACTTTGGATGACCGATGTCTGTCCCTGCTACAGCAGCTTCTCTTTTCTGGTGGTTAACACTCGTTCATTTGCCTAACAAGCCCACAGATGTTGTTCTGTTGTCAGGATCAATGTTTGCACTTTTAGTAACTGAAAGCCATTACACTGGCACATACAGCTAGCTGAGAGAGAGCGAGTGGTTGTGAAAACAGATGATGGCTCGGTAATATAGACCCATCTGTTGGCTGTTGTCAGTGGGAGAGAGGTGTTTGTATCTCACACATAAAACCGTGAACAGTCCTGACAAATCATCTGATATAATCGCCTAGTTCCATTTGTATATGTTATTGCCAAACAGTATGTTTATGTAACATTTTGTAACTCTTTTAGGAATCAAACATGAGTTGCAACTAATGTGCGTATTGTACCGAAAAAAGAAGTGCACCGTGGGCTCTGAGTTATTCTCCACCAAATTGAGAATTTTTCTAGTTTGGGTGTGCACGACACAAAATGTGCAGTCAGTTTTATTTTGACTGCAAGGACGTTAGTCCAGTGGTTAAATCTGAATGCACCTTAGGAACACTACGCCACTGTGTGGTCAGTCTCATATTTGAGATTTGGTCTTTCATATTGTGTTAACATGGCTATGGAGGATCGTTGTAACAGGAGTTAACACAGCTTTTGGAATTACACACTTGTTCATAGATATACAGCTATTTCCATAGTGCCATATCAGTAACAATACATAACAAGTCAGTCAGTACTGTCCACTCCATGGTCGACGTGTTTTCCTCTGATACCTCAGGACGTGTCTCAACTTTCTCTCAGTCTGCTCAGAATGTGCCAGCTTGTTTTCAAGGTTCATTTCACCCGTTTAAAATTTGATTTCTGACAGAGAGCCCTGCCATAAACTGTGACGTGACCTTGGCTGACTGCAACAGCCGCCATGCAGATGAGCCCGAACACGCCCACATACACACTTTGTACAATAGGCTCTCGGGCTGTAGTGTGTGTGTGTGTGTGTGTGTGTCTGAGACTGAATGCATGGTGTTTTGCTGGGGTTATTTGAGGTTTTTTCTCCCACCAAGTACTTCATCTATTCACTAATTCACTCTCCAGTCACACAGACCCTACTGGGGACATCATACTGTCACTCTGTGTGAGAGTAAGCAAGTGTGTATTGCATGTCATTAAGCTCCGACCCAAACTCACAGTTTGTCATTCTTTATTGCAGTCAAACTGATGTCAAAGAGATTTTTAATTTATTGTTATTGTTTATTACTATTGAAAGGAGGAAAACAGCTCTTTGGAGATTCATTAGGAATGTTCCTCTAACCTGAAAGCCTCAAAGTGGGTGTTTCTCTGTGTGTGTGTGTGTGTGTGTGTGTGCGTGCTCGCGTTTGACTGACAACTCAGCCAGCAGAGGCATGTAAACAAACTTGCATTGCTAACTGTAACTTACAAACCATCAACAGACAGTGTTTTGTTAGCAGTATAAGCTATAATGTTGTACAAAAATAAGGACCACGCAATTTCGCCTCTAAACTGGCTTAGTAGATACATTTTTAAGTGTTCAATGTGCTGGCTGGCTAATTAGCTAACAAACTTAGCAGCCCTACAGTGCAGTGTCCATTGTGTAGGCCTATATCTTTTGTCTAACTAATGGTAGCATTTTAACAAAATTGAGATAGGAAATAAATAGAATCCACCCTAAGGCTAACTTAAAACATAAGTCAGCCAATGTGCTGCTAAAGATTTGCTTGTTTCATAACAATACGTTCTCACTCCCAACTCGTCAAATATCGGTGTTTGGTCAGTGCACTTTCATGTCTAAATATGATGTACTAAGTATCCTGGGTGTGTCTGTTATTGATGTTTCGGGATGTTGTGTCAATTTATGCCAGTTTCATGAATTGTGTCTTCACATTTGTTTTCACAGGAAATGGAGTTTCTGCTTGTTGATGCATACAGTCTATCAAAATAAACTGACAATGTTGGTAAACACTTAGTATTTACATTTATTTCCTTGTGCAACAAAAGCAAGTGGTAAGGTTTAACAACATTCAACATTAAATGTCGGAAGCAAACACCAGGGCTCCTGGGTGAAAGTCTGGGGTTTGTTAACCCATCCATCACCCCTCCCACCAACCCTATAGGGACTTTCTAGGTCCTTAGATTTCGTTGTAATCCGGTGGCATTTCATACTGGCACCATCTGGCGGCAGTATACACTGATGACAACAGTGTATCACTACATAAAACTACTGAGGGGGAAAAGTCACTGCAGGAAGTGACACCCCTCACCTCTGGAGACCCTGCTCTCTTTCCATTGGCCCCCAGACCTTGAGTGTCAAGACGTTAGGGCTTCAGTTGGACTTTCTTGTGTTTAACAAGTGAGACTGCAGGACAAGTGTCATGATTACAGGTTGTCATTTGTCATTTTCAATTGCTTGTCAATGTTCAATAAGCACATCCTAATATGAACCAGCCAGAGGGCAGATATCATCAAAAGAGAGGGAAGTAAAGTAGAGTTATGGATGTTGGAGAGTGGTGCACTCTAGATGAATGCATGGAGCAACTTTTCATGAAAACTATAGACCAGCAAATAATGATTTTTACACATTTGTTTTATTTTCATGCCAACAGAGTACACCAGGAATGAGTCCTAAAACCCCAAAAATGCATTAGTATTTTAATACTTCCAGTTCTCCCAACTTAGACGGGCTTTCTGAGGGTTTTTGGTTGGTAGATAGTAGATAGTTGGTTAGATGCCTGAAATAAGGTCTGTGGTTAACAAAAGTTTAAGAAACTTTCCTGTTTTGGTCTAAGACATAAAATACATCTTTAAATACCCCTATCGTAAATTCTAAAGCTTTGGTGTGTCTTAAAAAGGGCAGCTGCTAACAAGTGGCTAAATGAGACAACAAAATGTTATCATGCCAAATATGACTTTACTGCCTTGTTGCCGTGGTGACATTAAGTTATACATCTGTAGTGTAGTTTAATTAGGCTACAGACTAGCTTTAGCTTTTTACTTCTGGCAACTGCAATTAGGCCTCAAAAATCTTGAAAGTGTCATTCATTTATTAAGATTATCTTGCTGAAAAAAACATGTAAGTATGATAACGTTTATTTGCCACAGAGCTTATTTTCTGCACTAATCCAAAGGGAAAACGGACAATGCTAACTTCAACTTTATTTTGTATATGCAGACAATATCATCATGTGCACGCTTTTTTTTATTCTTAACATATTAGTTGTTGATAGGTGAAGGTGGGGCCCATTTGGACTACATTCTGTTGCTTGAGCTGGACAGAGTGCTCGAATCTCACTCAGATTTCAGTTTGGACACTGGAGACACATTAATATCAAGTGTAAGTGTTATCGGGTTGAATCATGTCTAGATACAATGTGGATACAAGATGCAGTTGAAAGGTGTAAAGGGTAATATTAAAATCCCAAATTCAAACATGCTAAACGTACTGCTGACTTATTTTACCCATTTGACCTAAAATCAACTGCATGACATAGTAGAGTTAGCTGCCAAATATCCCCAAATTTTTGGAGCTGTTCCTGAAAAAAAAAGACACCAAATATCTGCTAAAACAGGAAAGACAAACAGGAACTAGAGAAACCTAGTTCTAGTTCTTGGAGTTCACATTTTTTGCTTGGAGTCAAGTCAGACAAATCGCTGAGGTTCATCTTGGACTTGGAAAAGTCAGTGCTGTCACAGTACCTGATTCCCACCCATTACCACAAATGTAACCTTGCATTAATAATCTATAACCACTAATTTTGGAAGCAGACTAAACCTGCTTAAAGGTTACTGGCAGGTCCCACTAACAGATTGTGCCTCTGAGAATTCCACCTTTGTGACTCCAGTTCATGGTTATGGTGTTTGGCATGTGTAATGTGCCAGCAATGATTCAGCAGCTAGTAAACCCTGTCTTTGCTGTCAGGACAAATTGCAATGCCTATTTGGATGACTTAATTGTGTACACTCTCACATGGTTTGTACACATACAAACTCTAACTGAACAGCATCACTAAAGCCTCTCTCAATCTAGCCAAGGGTGATTGGAAAGGGGACTGTAATCCTTTTAGGAAGACAAGTAGGTTGACGCAAAAATCACCACCATCACTAAATGTCTCATGCCCATCACTAGGCGTGCCCTGAGACAGTTCCTCAGCATGGCAGGCTACCACTGGCTTCTGCCATTTTTTTTCAACAATTGTCCACCCTCTCATCAATCTCATTAGTCCCAAGATGGAAAATAAATGGTCCTCCCAATGTCAGCATGCATTTAAGATCACAAAATGTCTTATGCATAATCCCTCAATACTTGCTGCTCGTGACTTCTCCTGTCACTTCAAGCTGACACAAGCGCATTGAAAAAGAGACTTGTGCGATACTGTTGTCCCTCCAGAATTTTGACGTGTATAATGGATCCAGTTGTTAACCCCTTTGTTTAACTTGCACACATGCACAACCACAGTCAAAGACTTATGACTTGGTTGTTGTTGGCACAAGAGTTTAACCTTGTGATAAAACATGAAAGGGGCTCTGAGAATGTGTTAGCCAGTGACCTATCCTGAGTGTAGCTATGATGTGTAAATTGGATTGTAAACCCAGTGGCTTACAGTTATGTAGGGGAGTGTTCTGGTCATTGATGTTAGCTGCGTTTGTAGCCAACTGTTATGTGATCATTCTTGTGGTTCACATTTCCCAAAGTTTTGATAAGAACTTTGCAGTTTCCCTCCTGGGAGAGACCGCTTGCTCCAAGTACAGAAGAGATAATAGTCGTCCAGAACAGCATTCATTTTGACAACTCTTTAGATCAAGTCTTAGTCTTGAAATGAAAATGTTTATTAATTTTCGTCTCATTTTAGTCATTTTCATCCTTCATAGTTTTAGTTGACGTAAATTGGGAACGTTTTAGTCAGTCAACTTTAAGTCTTTAAGGACCTTGAAAAGCGCTATATATAATGTATATATATAATGTATAATGTATTATTATTATTATTAGGAATTCTCTGTTGTTGTTTTTTTAATCTTTAAACTAATCCTGTTTGGCTAATATAATGTATCAGAAATCAGAATCACGGTGACAGGTTGTATAAAAATGTCATTTAGACACAAATAATTTTTACACACTTACAAACTGTCATTTCTCCAGCAGTTTTTGACAGGTTTAAGGGGTGGTGTACGAGCACACACTTACTGATCATTATGTGAAGAGCTCAACATCTCTCTATTTATGCTCTCAAAAAGTTTGACACCACAAATAACTAATCTGAAACAAATAGGATTTGTGCTCAGGTTCATTGTAAACTCTGCCTTACCAACCTCACGGTTTAAGAAGCAGAAGAATAACTTAAATTAGGCTGGAATTCTTTCTTAATCTGCAACATGTTTGTCTGGAGGTTCAAACTCATGGCCTCTCACAGAGTTGGTGATTAAAACTAAACTTTTAGCAGTCAGAGACTCAGTCAGTCAGACACACACAGCTGATTATTTATTGCTAAATTACAGCTGACAGCTCACACAAACTGACAAGAGTTTACCAGCCTGTTGCTCATGCTGCATTTGAAATTAATAGCAAGCATGGCTGTTCTCTGCTTTCAATGTCTGGTAGTCCACCACAAACATTTTTATCACGTCTTATCAAGAGAGAAAATTAAACATAGATTTCATTATAGTATTTATTAGCAAGATCTTGTCATCATCTCACTTTCGTCATGGAAAAAAGGTTGTTGGCAAAACGTTTTCATCACAGTTTTGGTCAACAAAATTATTGCTGGTCTGCGGCTGTGATTTAATCTTAGCAGACCACCTCTGTACGTCTTTGACACTGTTAACTAGTTAGCTGTGTAGTCCACCTTGCTGTAGCTTTTTGTTTACATCAAAATTAGTTTAAACGCTGGAAAACCTGCTAAAACAAGGCGATAAACTCATCCAATCACCAGTAGACCAGAATCATGTACACAGTTCTGCACTAGTTGAAAATACCTTCTTTTTTTTCTTGTGTGTTCAGTTTGGCACCACAAATAAACATGCCAGAAAAAGAAAAGTTAGTAAACAGCAGAAAGCAGCATGGAGGCCAGAGAAAATGATACTGTGGTTCCTTCTTTTTTATATCTGGTAATCGTTCAGCCTCTCTTTCAAACCGACTAATTTTGAACGATGTTTGAGCACTGCTTGGATGGTGACTGTATTTTGTTGCCTTGCATCACTGCATCGTGCCAGAAAAGGGGTGAAAATTAGTGCATCTACCCAGGCATCGTATTTCCATCATTGCCGATTGAAACCACCAATAGCTGCAGCCAATAATTACCCATGACCACTGCAGTCATTTGTCCCAGGAATAATAGCCGATTGTCGCCTTTCCCATTAAAGACAAAAGCCAGATGTTAGTGGGTGTTAGTGGGCTTTTTGTCCAGTAGGACAGCAGCTTTACAGAGGCACCTGCTTAGCAGTTTTGGGACTGGGATTGTGTTTTCTTATTTTTACACATTCCATAATGCACACACACGTCACCTGTGGTATATTGCACTAGGTAAAGGTATGGGTGCCACTGTTGTGTTCTGTTTTATCCAGTAAGATTAGAATGGCATGTTTTTGTTTCCCTTTTTTTTCTTGAACTCTACCAGCCAGATAGCTGTGAATTAAGTTAGTAAAGAGTGAAGTTGATGTTTTGTTTACTGATTTGGCGCCATCTGCAGCCTTTTTCCTTATTGGCCTGCCCCAGTTGACTGTTGTAACCATTTGTGTCTGTTTTCAAGTTTGTGCTCACTATCTAGTTAACCACTAACAATAAAACAACTGATTACACTGGCCTTTTGTTTCTTCCCTGTGACAGTATGTAAAGAATTTTTCCATCTACATATAAATCAAATGAATTTTGACTGAATAATGCACAGAATCATACAACATAAGACATACAGAAAACATGTCTCTCTCTTCAGAACATGTAACTTAAAGAACAGATGTCTATACTGTAGCAGAAAAAAGTCATGTAATTGAATTAGTTGTTGGACTTCGAAGTTCAGCTGTTCAGAGGTGGGAGAGAGGACCTAAATGGGCTTAGTCTATGTTTTATTATAGACTGCAGTTGTGGTGTATCATAGATGAGCATAAACATGTAACAGAGTAAATCTCTTGTAAACAACTATAAATATAACTACCCCCTCCATGCACACACACACATACACTACCACTGAAGAATCCATGTGTGCACATAAACTCAAGGCACACACACAGACACACACACACACACACCCGCGCAGATGCATTACAGGCCCTCCAAGGACATATCAAACATTTTCTTCCTACAACGTTTCCAAGGCAACGTGAAGATGAGCTTCCACCCGCTTTGCTCAAAAGCATCGTGGCCAATGCTTTAAACTGATCCAAAACTTCTTCTTCTTCTTCTTCTTCTTCTTCTTATGTGTGTGTGCGTGTGTGTGTCTGAGTGTGTGAGAGAGAGAGAGAGAGAGAGAGAATGAGTGGGTTAGAGAGCAGGAGAATAAAAATAGACAAATCCAATCACTATGAGAGAAGGAGTTGAGCAGAAGTAACTGCTGCAGATACTTAAACACAAATTCCTGAAAGATCACTGAATCGAACAAACTATGTGGGGAAATGTGTTACACCAGACTCCTTTAGAATTTATGTATCCCCACTGATTATGCTATTGGAGAGACAGTTAGCTTGCAAATCTAAAATTGTTTTTTATGATGTCTCTGAAACCTCTGCAATTACATTTCCATCTTGTTTAGGTAGATACCAGACCTACCTTTACGATTATTAATCTTCATGTTTAAAATAGATAATTGCTAATATAATGGTATTATTACAATGGCTGCTACTAAAACAATGCAAACACTGATGGGACACTGATTAGCTACGTTTGTGCAAAAACTAAATATACTTGAACAAAAACACAACACATATATAGTTTGTTAAAGCTGCTGATTAATAGATGACAGATCTACAGCAGGTCTGGAGCAGAAAAAGAAGAATAAGTAAGATGTAAAATCACAAACCTTTCCTCTCAGATATACCTGGGAGGAAAACAGGAACAGGAAACTTGAATTTTTTTTAATTTTTTTTTTACAGGCAGGCCTATACAGTACAATGTGCTGAGCATGCAAAAAAATTGAAGTTACAGTTAAATAAAAATCAAATAACAGCTTGAACTAACCAGTCTATTCTGACTTTCCTCACAGAAGTCCAGACACCAGCATGGTATGGAGACGTGGGCATGGGGGGAAAAATCAATACCGTATAGTATCTTGATATTTTTGCATGGCAATATCGTATCGATACACATGTGGAAAGCATTGTTTTTTGGGGGGGTTTTTTGTTTTGTTTTTTTAAACTATTAATATTACAAATACCAATTGCACTTTTGGCAGCCTTGTTTTTTCAGTCCACCAGATACAATTTGCAAAGTTTTCTCTGGGCACATAATTTGCAGTTAGTAAAAGGTAATAAATTGCAATATTTTGCAATATATGTTATAACAATACATGTTATTCGCAATACTCAGCATATCGCAACACACATTTACCAGTCACATTTAAAATTGCAATAAAATTGTAACATGACTTAAGTATTGTGATAATATTGTGTCTGTGATTCCCACCCCTATATGACTTATTCAATTAAATGCAAATAAAATCAAGAAGACTGCATAAACAACAAAAGCCATGTGGGGTAGGTTGCTAAGACAACACATAAACATGGCACATGGGTAAGAGAGGAATTTCACAGCTAATAACTGTGTGAGCAAGGTGAGCTCTCAAAGAAAAGAATTGTCTGATATCAGAGAGAATCATCAACCCGTTACACTCCATTTTTATTGTCAGTCTGACATTGCATTCACTCTAACTGATTTCAATGGGGGAGGGGGATTTGATTTTCCCTAACCCATCACTAGAGACCAATGTATCCACTTGAATCTAATGTGATGCGTAGCCATACCAACATATCTGTTTTGTCAAGTTTTAGGAGAAAAGTGGTGTGAGGTCTGTCTGCACCACTTAACAACAGCTTGCCAACGGTGTTAGTCCCACCCATGGCGCTTATTGGCTAATTGTTCGCCCCCCCTCCCCCAACAAGACACCAAATGTAAAGTTTATTTATGCTGAAGGACATTTAGATGATAGATCAGTCTAAATCAGTAGGCTACATCTGAGGATTGAGATGTCACATCCACCAAATTTGATACGGTAACCTATCAAATATTTTTCAAGATATTTCAGTCTGGACCAAAGTGGCAAATTGCACTGCCAAACCAACACAGCCATGCCTAAAAAGATCCTGTATTTCTGAGAGCTCTCAACCAATTTCAAGGACATTAAATCACATTATTTGACCCTGTTTCAAATACCCATTACATTGGTGTTCCACTAGGTTCAAAGGAACATGATCTCACAGAAATATAAAAACATGACCATGACCTCTTAAAACCACATTGCGTGGTGGTGGCATGCATTGTGGTAAATTTCATGGTGGTGGCACATTTAAGGTTTAGGCACTAAACTTCATGATTAGGTGAAGAAGATTGTGCTTTTGGTTAAAAAAAAGCTGCAATTGTAATGTGTGTGATAGAAGTACATTGTAAAAGAACATAGGTATGTTGCATAATGTGACGTGACTACATAAAGGATGTAATGTTAAAAGAAGTCAGTTTCATATAGCATATGAACAGCAGTCTCTTGAATGAAAGTCCTGTGTTTGTCTGACTCATCCACCACCCTGACCTCCTTCTTGTTAACGGATCATGGTCATTTCACATAGATTTTGTGAGACCAGGTTGGTTCCATACTCGATCCACTTCTTTTTCTCATTGCTTCCTCTAAGCCAACTTAAACAGCATGTATATTTTCAGAAAATATTACACTCTGGGTATGCAACAACAATTTGAATTTAAATGAAAACAAAACCAAAAGTATAGTTAGGCGTTGATCCGAAAAGAGAAAAGTTGTGGACTTGAAACTTTGGCCTTGCATCAGTAACTGCTTTTTCTCCAAAAGTCAGACCACGTATTAAACTTTCCAAAGCAAAGAAACTGAGTCATGTTTTTCTCTCATCTGGACTATTGCAGTGCTCTTTTAAAGTTTCTCTCCAGACATTGACTAAATGCCTGAACTCATCTCTGTTCATCAAAATTACATATTTACACCTTTTCATTGAAAACATCACCTTCATGCCTTAAAATGGCTTAGATGTAACCCTACACCTTTGCCTCATTCAGTATTCGTGGATCTATGAATATGCAAATTAGCCATACCCTCCAGCTGCTCGCCTGCAGCTCGAGCATACCTACTCACCTTCGCCTCTGCTTATCGAACACACAAACAGATAATATGAGCCTTCGGCCTGACTACATCATCACAAGCTAATAATGTATTGCTAATATTAGATAAACCTTGTTCCCAATTGCCAGCTCTAAAAAGCTGAAATGAAAGTGAAACCTAACTTGCAAAACATGATACACATAGCACCACCATACCACACAACTACATATAGCACCTTCTCGTTTCAATGTAGCATTGTGGTGTTTATAACGTCACAAACCCTGACTCTGTGTTCTTGAGACTACCATTGGTACACTTGCTCAGCCATGGTTTGACTGCTTATTTCGCTCATGATATGTCTTGTAGTAGCAATAAAGAAAAAAAAAACAACAACACATGGACTTGTGACCAAAGATAATAAACTTGGTTTTCACTGGATGGGTCTTTAACTGGATTACCAAACAGAAATTAGTGAGCAGACTTCATCTTATACAAAATGCAGCTGCCAGAGATTTAAGAAATATTAATTTAAACATTAAATTACTATTTAACAAAGCTAGTGCTAGCTAAAAAGTCTTTCTCTGTTTTTTTGGGGGGTTTTTTACTGAGTGCCCATCCCCCAGATGTCCTCACTCTCCCACCTGTCTCAGTCACCTGACTCTCTCACTTCCACCTGCTCAACTGTTTCCACTTCCCCTCATCAGACCTGCAGTTGATTTCCCATTTGCACTAATACCCTACCTGATTGTCATTTTTACTTTTTGCCTTGCCTGCCCTGAGCCAGCTGGCCCACCGCCTGCCTGCCCTGACCCTGTACCTCCTAAACCCTATGAGCCTTTTGGCCCCAGTGAGGAACCCCTGTGATGTTCAGCAGCCATCTCTCATCAGGATTGCCAACTTTGGTTACCTGACTGGAGTGAGAGTTTGATGCCATGGGCTTAATCACCCGTGGACCTAATGATGTGCACATATTTGATATGTCATTTCAGAAACTGCTGATCCACTGGGATTTTCATGCACAACCATCTCTAGGGTTTACAGAGGATGGTCCGAAAAAGAGAAAATATCCAGTGAGCGGCAATTCTGTGGGCGAAAATGCCTTGTTCATGCCATAGGTCAGAGGAGAACGGCCAGACTGGTTTATGACGATAGAAAGGCAACAATAGCTCAAATAATCACTCGTTACTACCAAGATATGCTGAGAACCATCTCTGACTGAACAACATGTTGAACCGTGAAGTAGATGGGCATTTACTCAAATACTGTAGGCCTATTTAAGTACAATCTTGAGATCCTATATTATTCTGAAATGGGCCATTCTACATGAGTGCTTTTACTTTTGGAACTATTTTGATGCCAATACTTGCTTGAAATATTTTGTATGCAGGATTTTTACTGAGTATTTCTACACTGCAGTATTGCTACTTTTGAGTAGTCTACTTCCTCCACCACTGTATGTTGACATTAGTTCAATGGGATATTATGGGTTTTCTTTTACTGACAAACACAATTTTTAGACACAATTCATGCAGTGTAACGTGTACAGTTCATCTCTCCATCATCTCCTGCTGTCTGTTTCTATAGGAAAGGAAAAGGAAACAAAATAAAACTGAGGCAGACTAAAAGTGGAAAGGGCTTATACTGTTCAAATCAAATAAATAATACAATACATTAAAACCCAAAGAGCTGTTAACTTTTCCTAAAAGAAACCAAAAAAATCCAAATAAAACCTCACTATCTAGTCTGGCTTGAGGGAAACCAAAGGAGACAAAACAACTCTCCTTCACCCACTGACTCTAAACAAAGACATGTCTCTGTGTTTGTGATGAGTTATTAAAACTGTGTCCGGCCCAGTCCCCAAGTACATTATAGGTACCTCAACCCTAGTTTCACAAAGTAAATACAACAATTAACATCTATCAGTTTGAAATGACAACGAGAGGCACGTTAGTGAGCTGAAAGTTCCAGCCGCCCAAACTGTCTAGCTGGCTGTGCATTTGTCCCAAATTGCACCCTCCTGATTGGAGAGCTGGACCAGTGCCACTACAATCAGGATCCCTGTCTCGTCAGACAGGAGGCAAGGAGTGGGGATGGACAATGCCTCAGCAGGTGGAACCAATCAGGTGCAGAGGAACACACTTCCTTCTCAGCATACACATCAAAATATTACGAGGAGGGTTAGATACATTGGGCGGGCCTTAGCTGTGGCTGTAACAGTCTGTCTCTCCACTGCAACTTTAGAAAAAAAACCCTCAAGTTTGTGAATTGTTGTCTACGAAACACCTTAGCTGTTTGTCTCCTCTTGCGAATTCATCATATGTAAAACAATTAGTCATTTCTTTCTTTGTATGAAAAGGCCAGGGGACAACGACTGTATGTAACCAACATGTTGCTGTTGCAGTGTTTTGGTGTGAGATTTGTTTGGGCAGCATGCGGCTGAAGGTGAAAGTGAGTTTCACATGCCAGCAGCATGAGATTTGGCCACCCTGCTCTCACTGGGTCTCTCTCTGCCATTTTCAGGGGATACCCCTGTGGAGTCCCAAGAGAAAGGTGTACAAGAATAAGTTACATTTGTTCACACTTGCTCCTCATGCCAGTAAGCTTTTGTATTTTCATTTGCTCAATGAATCAACAAACTCTTCTTGTCTGTCTGGACTATATGAATTTGGGTCCTCTCCTCCATGGGTGGATGTGGATCAGGAGGTATAGCAGGTCATCCAAGATTTGGAAGATCAGTGGTCCATTTACCATTCTATTGTTGCCTTGTACTCACGAACTGACAGCGTTAAATCTACCAACAGTTACAGCCCATTCTCCTAGAAATATGTGAAGTGGACAAAACCTCTTAACAACAGATTACGTGATGGTGGACACGAAATGTATTAAATTACATGTTGGCAACATGGAAACAATGTCAATGCAGTCACTTAGGATCTTTCGTTGTGGTGGCCAAATGGATTTAAAAAAATAAAGTATTGTAATTTCCAAACAATGTCAAGGGATTTGAGGGTTAGGCTTGTTCAATTTAAGATTCTACATTGATTTTATTGGACCCCAGGTAGGCTCTTCAGACTTGGTTTAAAAGATTCAGCTACTTGTTGGAAGTGTTGTGTGGATGAAGGTACAATGATACATGTGATGTGGTCATGCCCTAAGATTAAGCAATAATGGATGAAGATTCACCGGTATATTGTCAATGTCATAAAAGGACAGTTTTGAATGCTTAATAATTGTCTTGAATAGAAGTGATTATTATTTATTTACTACTTTTTTCTTCTTTTTTTTATTAATCTATTAATATTATTATTTATATTTTTTTTAATCATTATTTATTTATTTACTCATTTATTTTTGCTTGAGATATACATAGCCACCATATTGTTGGGTGTAGGTAGATGGGAATGTTCTGTGTTGNGGGGGGGGGGGTTGGGTGTAGGTAGATGGGAATGTTCTGTGTTGGAATAGAATGCATTTTGTATTGTTTGTGATGCCATTGATTTGTATATTATAAAATGATAAAATACAAGTCATAAAAAAAAAGAAAGTATTAAGAAAGTCTGTAAAGGGTGAGTGGTAGGGTTGGTGGATGGGTCACTGTTTAGAGGTTTAGAGAAAAACTTCATGGTTTGGCTCTATGGGAAGTGAACACCGGCCTCCTGGGTGAAGGTCCGAGGTTTGTTGAACCCATCCACCACCACTCCCACCTGCCCTGTAGGGAGTTTCCTGCTCCTTGTATTACATCGTAACCAGCAGCGTTTCAACCTGATGCTGTCCAGCCACATATCATACTGCCACAACAGGTGACGCCCATCTGAGTGTTTTATGTCTGTGACAGGTGCCATATAGCCGACTGGCGGCATATCATAACACCACTAAAGGTTCCATCTGGCTGCATTACCACCATCACCTGCACTGCTGTCTCCTGGCTAAAACCCTACCTCTCCGACAGATATCACTTCATCAGCATAAACAGTTGCAAATCCCCCACTGCTCCCCTCTGCCAAGGTGTTCCCCAAGGTTCAGTTCTCTGCCCCCTCATTCTGTACAGTCTCCCTCTAAGTCAAATAATCCGCTGTCATGGACTTCTATTTCACTGCTGCGCCGACGACACCTCTCCACACCTCCACCAAAGCCATCACTCCTGCCACTCACTCTACCCTTACCAACTGCATCACTGAAATAAAATCCTGGCTGCAAACCAACTTCCTCAAAGTTAACTGTGACAAATCAGAAGGCATCATCATCAGTCCCAAATCTCCTTTGACCAACATATCAAACACATCACCAAAACAGCCTTCCTCCATCTCAGAAACATTGCCTGCCTCCATCGATCCCTCTCTTTTTCAGCTGCAGAGACTCTCACACTCTCACGCATTCATCACTTCCAGACTGGACTACTACAATAGTCTCCTCTACGGTTGTCAGCCAAAACACTCACGAAGCTACAATATATTAAGAACTCCTCTGCTCATCTTCTCACACACTCTCGCACCTGTGACCACATTACCCCCGTCCTTCATAACCTCCACTGGCTCCCCATCCCCCAGCACATCCACTTCAAACTCCACAACCTGGCTTCCCCCTACCTGTCTGAGCTCCTCCCTCGGCACACTCCCTCCTGCACTCTCAGGTCTGCTGATGCAAACCTCTTGTCCCCCCTCAAAAGGACTAACCACTGCACCTGTAGGGACAGGGCCTTTTCCACTGCTGTTCCCACCCCTTGGAACTCACTCCCTAAACACATCAGAGACTCCTCCTCACTCTCCACCTTCAAGAAAAACCTCAAAACACATTGCTGTTGTTGTTCTCTATAAAGCATATTTGAGTATCCTGAAAAGCACTATAAAAATTCAGTGCATTATCATTATATTATTATTATTATTATTATTATTATTAATAATATACTAATAAAATAATAGTAAAAACTTGGTGTGTCACATTAAATGTCACAGACAGGCTGGAAAACTAGTAAACAGCAGAAAGCAGCATGAAGGCCAGTCGAAACTTTACACTGATAACTTCTGTTTATATATCTCTTACTTATTCAGTCTCCCTTTGAACTTGATGCAGACTAATTTGGAATGATGTTTGAGCCCTGCTGGGGCAGGCAGAAATGGATTTTTTTTGTGGTTTCATGTCATTGCATCTTGCTGATATGGGGCTAAAATTAACACTTTCAACTGGGTGTTGTGTTTCCATCAATGCCAATCAGAGCCAGAACCAGTAAATACCCTACTGCAAAGTAATTTTACCCAGGTGTGAATGGTGATTGTAACCTTTCCCATTACAGTAAGAATCCAGATGTTAGCAGGTGTCAGCAATGATTTTTTTTGTTTTTGTGCAGTGGGGAAGGAGCTTCAAGGAGCAAAACTAAATATAAAATATTTGCCATGGAAGATTTTTAGACTCACCTTTTTAATCTTCCTTTTTAGTAGGCACCATTGCCTAGTGAATTTTACCTAAAGATCAGATTTTTCATATATTTTAATTTTTTTTCTTATTGTTATTTCCTACCCTGTTTTTTGTATTTTAATGTTATATTTGTTAACTTTTGGCTGCATCTGATAAAAGACAGTAATAATAATAATAATAATAATAACAATAAATATTGCAATTATTTATTTGTTTGTTTGTTTGATTGTTTTACTCTACTTCCCTTGGTTGGTTTAACAAATTGCTGTCATTCATGATCCCCAGAGGATGAATCTCAATGATTGTGGTGGCCCATTTTGTCCTCAAGCACCAGAGATTACAAAAAGCTGTAGCTTTCCCAAAGGATGAGCCCTTTTCATTATAATGACCACTTTGCCTTTCCTCTACTGCCACCCTCAGCCTAAACTCCACAGTGTTAGAGCCATGTTAGTCCCACAGCAGCCTGGTTCTTCTAATGCCTCAGTAGCATGTGATGTCGTGGACAGTGGGATCTTTGGGGGAAGCTGGCAGGGGTCCAGACCATAAAATATAGAGATCATTGTTCTAACACTTACACACGGTACGCATTGGTGCTACATCCTCTAATTTACACACACACACACACACACACACACAAAGCAAAGGCCTATGATTTATGTACACATAACTGTAAAATGTGATGAAGGTGATAAAGACACAATGAGCCTTCTTTGTGTGTCTGTGTGTGTGTGTGTGTGTGTGTCTGTGTCTTTGTGTGTGTCTGTGTGTGTGCGTGTGTTGGGGGTTGTCCTACAGTACAGTATGCTAATTCTACATCAGAAATTTACTTCATTTCCATCACATCTGCTGCAGGCATTAATTCTAATACTTGGCTTGGGGCTTGTAATTGCATGATTTGCATTTTTCTCCTTTATACATAATCCATGCTATACACACACACACACACACACACAGGAGACAGTCCGTATTGCTTTATCTTGACATTCTACCTCAATCTGCTGTTTTTATTGTCTTAACACCAACACAACACATCATACACACAATGTTCACAGTCTCACAAGATACATATGCAAGCAACCCGGAACATACAGTACGTATTTGTTCACATGCACAGACACACACTCTGGCTTTTTTGCGCTAAAATAAATACACACAGACGCACAAAGAAAGCTGACATTCTGGCACACAGTCAGCTAGCCACTGTGTAACCAGGGACTTGGTTCATAGGGAACTGCTTTGTCAACACACCACGGCTTGTCTGCAGCAGCCTCACACACAAAAAATGCACGCACACAAACACAGAGACTTCATCTCCATGCAGTCATTTCCATAATCTACAAAAACAGGCTTTTCTCTCCATTGCAGCAGCTCTCCCATGCAAACGAGGGATATTCCTTCACTGGAACACAGAGTGTGTGTGTAAACCTGAGTCTGTGTGTGTGTTTGGTTGTTGAGTGCTGTGGCCTTTGTACTGAATACCCTTTATGTCTTGCCGTTCATGCTCATCAGGTATTCTCTGGGTTTGTCCTAATGCCCTCACTTGCGGTCTGGAGCACTTAAAGGGATAGTTCAGATTTTTGAAGTGGGATTATATGAGGTACTTATCCATAGTCACTATATAGCCATACAGCAGGTGTCAGTCGGCACACCCCCAGTTTGGAGAAATAGGCTCAAGTCCTACACGAAAGCTTAGCAATTTACTGCTGTGGACATGGGCAGCAGCAAAAGTATTTAGCCACCTAAAAAAATCTATAGCTTCATTGAGTGTATTTTCACCACTTTACCTTTCCCTGTCTCTTTTATGTACAATAGACCTGACTGCTTCTAGTAAATGTGATTTTGTTGCATTATTAATTACATTCCTCCTTCTCATGCATTCTCTCCTCCTTTACTGTCATGTGGCTATAACTGTAATACTGTATGTTGATCCTTCTTATTTGTCTCAACAAATCATGTGAGCTTGATTGAGCCATGTACAGTGTTTGCATTTGCATGATTGACGGGATGTCCTTATTAATCAAGCCTGTTCCAGAGAGCTCTGATAAATTTCCATACGCCCGGGGTCTTAACAAGCATTAAGGCAATACACTCATCAGCGAAAAAAACACCACACAAACAGACACTTGACCACTTTCAAATAAGATAAGTATGGGTATTGGGACGGACTCTCTCTCCAGTGTCATCTCCAGGTACATGCTTCTGTGTTGTCCCCTCAGCTTGGTGTGTCAGGCCTCAGACAGGCAGATGTATCACACTCAGACTGGCAGCATGACATGAAGCGTCTAGTTACACTTTTAAGTATTGTCTTGTCTAAAATGAAGAGGGTTCATCCTCTGGTAAGCATGAATGTGCTCAGAACCACCAAAAACACAAACAGCAGCCATTCGTTTCCTCAACAGTGATGCAGTGAATTTTCCACTGCGTTGCCACTTTTATCACTTAAGATAACATTTTTTGATGTAAACAATGTTTGAAACGTAATAGAGTGTGCCAGGGCTGACGTCAAAACCCGGAAGTTTAGCATCGCGCTGGTTCCCGGAAGAGAAAGTGAATGTGATTTTTGCATTGCGTTTTGGATTATGTCAGAAAATAAGCTCTGTGGCTAACACAAGTTTATGATACTTACAGGTTTTCTTCAGCGAGATAATCTTCACATATGACGCATTTAAAGCTTTGGCAGTCTTTGTGGAAAAAAAGCTTGTTTAGTGGACTAACTTTGCACTTGAAGTATGCCCGTTCACTTACGTTTTAACAGGTCTGACGCTACTATGTGCCCCGGCTGTATCTAGGCTAACGGCTAACATGCTAACTATTATTTTTATGTCACTAGTCACTTGAAACAAATTTAGGACGATAGGAGACAGGTTGAAATAAACTGAAATTTCCCTTTAAATGCGATCGCCAGACGTCACCGCCACTAAGCTTTCAACTGATTTCGGCCGCTTTATTTTAAAAACATTGTATAATGGGGAAATCGGACTGTTTAAGCTAAATAAGAAGCTGTAATGGCGGACTGCCAGCACACTTGCCTGTTCGGGGGTGATGACGTTTAATGTCCCCGACAGGGTTTGTAGTCATATTGAGCAACTTGTTATGTCCCCGACAGGGTTTGTAGTCATATTGAGCAACTTGTTAGCAACTGCCTTTTTTACAACATGTAAAAGCTTCAAAATTCACAAATAGGGTATTTACTGACGTGTTTTATGTCGTAGAACAAAACCTGAAACTCGCTTAAGCTTTGGTTAACCACAGACCTTATTTGAGGCATTTTACCAAAATCCCATTCAAAAAACGTATTGACTTTTAGACGAGAGAACCAGAAGCGCTAAAAGCGCTAACGAAGTTCCGGGTTTACTGGCACACTCTGTAGCAATGGGAAACAATGTAAATCTGCTTACATGTCAAATTATTTATAACAGCAGTGGCCCTAGCACATTTGGTGCCGTTTGCATGTCTTTTGCTGTAGCTCAACAGTCAATGCATGTTCATTACCAAAATGCAAATAAACAATCTAGCTAACGAGACACATAGGATAAAAAAATATATGCTAATTTGCTATCTAACATGTTGTAATAATCACATAAATCAATAGTCAACAGAAATTGCAAATTAACTTCTTCTGAAGAATAAACAATAAAATAATGTATCATATGTGTAGAATATATGATTTATAATAATATATCAATCTGTCATTGTAAAATAATAAAATGTACAATCTAACTTTCTAATTGAACCAGGGATGCACCGATTTTGCAATTCTGGGCCAATAATGATACCAATGTTTAAAATAACAATTTGGCCAACAGTGGATACCAGTGTTTTTATATTGGTATTTGTTTTCCGGAACTCTACACTATATTTATGTCATTCAGTCCTTCATTACACTACCTTTGAATGAGCACAAATTCAATAATACACATTTACGAAACAACATTTAACACAACCTTCTTTCACATGAAAAGCATCTTCAAAAAATATGCAAAAAGCCTTTTTACTATATATGATACATCATACTTCCCTCATTAATATCTATTTTATAGTGCTGTGAAAACGTCAACAAATTTAAGTTTCTTGCCAAAAGCTACATTTCACCAAATTACATGAAACACATCATGAGAATGTTATAATTTACCTTTGCCCAATACTCACTTTTACTGAATAGAGCATGACTGCCTCACAGTGTAAATCTATGCAACCACCGTGGGCTGTTCACTGCTGCACACCGGCTGCTTAGTAGTAATGATAACTAGCTCTCCCCGTGCCGATTTCAAACTGGATTTTTTTTTTCATGTTCCTTCTCTCCAATCACACTCCTCTCAGTAGAGTAGTGATAGTTGAGTGGACATTTTGACATGATAACAATACAGGATGTTTAGGGGTTCACGTGATGTCAGATAACTCGCCCATCTCCCTGGAGAGCAGGTAAAGTGTAACGAGCTGGGGAGGGGGGCCGGGGCATCAGGAACCTCTATTATTTAGTGGGCTCTGCTATGTAGTTATGTTGTTGTGGCCTTATGTAACATTTCAAAATAGTTGCAGTAATAGTATTAGTAAAAGATAGTATAAGATATACTTACACGTGGCCGGCACTGCAGCGATTGTTTTCGGCGTCTGGTCTATTTTCTGCGCGAGCTGCGAGCGAATGTGTCAAGCCGGGCAGGAATATAGGCTATACATATTAGTCAGTGGTATTTAACAGAGCGCGAGAGAGATGAACACACACACACACACACACGCACACACACAAGAAAGAGAGAGAGAGAGAGAGAGAGAGAGAGAGAGAGAGAGAGAGAGCTATAGGGGGTGGGGGTTGGGGCACCAACACGCAAACAGAGAGAGATACCTATGATGAAAAAACAGCCCCAAATGTGACGGAGACAACAGCTGGGAGCAGAAGCGCTTGTCGACCGGTGTGCAGAAATGCGCGTCTGATGTGAACGGGCTCGCGCGAGAATTTCGCTGCGCTTCACATGTGAACGGGCTCGCGCGAGAATTTCGCTGCGCTTCACAGCACTTCGTTGGCAGTGTGGCCCTGGCGTTAGCTGTCGCCTCTACTGCCTATGCCACAGGCCAGCACTGATAGTAAGTATTAACTACAAGTGCTACTTGCCAGGAGACATGTACAGTACATGTGCATCAGAGCATGTGAGCGGAGCTGGAGCGGAGCGGGGAGCGGAAGGATTTTGTGTTGAGCGAGGAGCGGCTATTTTTTTTTAAAGGTGGAGCGGAGCCTTATCTCTTGCTCCAATTTCGCTCAGGTCGCTCATTCCCCACCCAGAATGCATCTTTGCACCTGCGCACACCCACTATTTTCTTTCAAAATGATGGAGTTTACTGTGTACTTCACAAAAGAAACTGAGAAGTCATACAAGTGTACCATTCCTGTAAAACTAACAGATGGTGATAATGTGGAACAAGAAAAAGAATGCAGCAACGTTGTTTCAGTCGGTAAAGAGTCGTTTTGGAATCTAAAAAGACACGTTTCTCTACTACAGGAACACGCTGCGAAATCAAAAGGTGAGCTAGTCGCTAATGCTAGTTAAAAATACGGTTTGTATGTAGTAATGTTCGTTTAATTTAATCTGGACCTCCGTAAATTTGTATTTCATAGAGCGAGAGGCACAGCAGCGGGAACAAGAGAAAGAGAGACAAACGGGTGGGGAAATAAGCCGTTTCTTCACTCCACGCAAAGGCCCAACTGTGACAGCGGCGAGAAAAAGGGAGCTGGATGAAGTCTTTTTTAAAATGATTTACATGGAATACGAGCCACTAATTAAAGGAGAACGAGAAGGAATGCGACACTTCGCGAGTGCTGCCCAACCAGGCTACACCCCCCCCTGCTACAATACTGTCACACTGACACTGATGCCACATGATCTGGAAGAGATGGAAGCCAAGCTGCGAGACCTGCTGCAAAAGGGTGATGGGTTTGTTCTGTCAGCTGACATTTGGACCAGTAGAAGAGGGCACAGCTTCCTTGGCATCGTGGCCAGTTTCATTGATGGGATGTTCCGGGGGCACACGGTTTTGTTAAGCTGTGAGCACATACAGGGGCACCATACAGCAGAACGCATTTACCGAGCACATACAGGGGCACCATACAGCAGAACGCATTTACCAAAAGTATGAAAGTGTACTGAAAAACTGGAACGTGCAACAACGTGTGACTCGGGTGGTGACTGACAGTGCCAGCAACATGGTTAAAACATTTAACCTCCTCCCTGGCACTGAAGAGGAGGCGGATGATGTAACTGCGGGTGCCAGCAGCAGCACTGAGCATGAGGAAGAGGTGGATGATGGACTACCTGAACTCTCACAGGTCCAAGTGGAAGAAATAACCACCAATGTACAAAGTATGGTGAACCAGTATTTTACTGTGTCAAATTTACACCTGCGGTGCCCAATTCACATGCTTCAGCTGGCTATCAAAGATGCTGTTAACGAGCACAACAGTGTTAACCGCCTGTTACAGAAAGTCAGGCAGCTGGTGAAAAGTGTGCGCAAGAGCTACCTGAACACCGAGGAAACCGACCAATTGGGAGTACGCCCCACGACTGCTTGCACAACGTGACGGAGCAGCCAACTGCGGATGATTCAGTCAGTCCTCCGGTTGTTCCAAAAAGACCCGTTATGGCAAAACAAAATCAAATCTATTGCCGCCAACATCACCCTAAACGAAGTGTGTCAGCTGACGCACCTTGTCAGCGTATTAGCACCGCTGGTGGACCTCACAGACAAAATGCAGAAGGAGCTGGGGAACCTAGGGATGATCCTCCCGGCTGTCAGTGAGATCAAATCCCTGTTTACCAATGCTGCACTTCCCATGGGCATTTCTGCTTTTGCAGAAACACTGGCTAATAATGTGTCAACTCGCTACGGAAGGTACTACACTGATAAACACATCATTTTAGCCTCGGTGTTAGATCCCTGTTTCAAGACAGAGTGGGTCATCCGAGATGAGTCAGTCTGCAACAAACTCAAAGAGATCCGCAACCTCCTTTTCGAAGAAGCCGAGGAAAACACTCCTGCCGTGTCACAAACTGTGACTGACACCCCACTCACTGCCACCCCGGATCCTGAGCCTGAACTAAGTAAAAGAGCTCGCCTGTTCGGGTCGTACTTCAGTGAGCAGCAGTGTGCACCTGGAGACGCCAAAAGTGAAGTCGAAAAGTACCTCAACTCCCCGAGAGAGAACCCAGATGCAGATGTTATTGACTTCTGAAAAGAAAACTCCAGGTCCTTCCCGCGCTCGCACAGTGTTCAGCATCCCAAGCGGCTCTGCAAGCGCCGAAAGGGTGTTCTCCACTGCGGGCCTGCTATCCAGAAACCACCGCATGAGTCTGAAGCCTCAGACTTTGGCCAAACTTGTGTTCTTGAAGGTGAACTCAAAAGAGCTGTAGATAGCAAACAAGAGACTCCTCTTTTTATTTTGTTTTAAATTGCACTTGACAGTGAATGTAAGCTAATTTAATTTTATACAATATGCGCAATTACGCATGGCCCAAGCATATATTTGAGTTAACAATACCTAGTGATTAATTTAATTTTATGATGACTTTGTATTTTCATTACGGTGTAAGACAGGCATAGTCTGAGAGAAATAATTTCTAGATATTTGTAAACTGTGATTCTGGCTACTCAGGTCTTTTAGAAGATTGACGACAATTTTGGGAGCTCTAGTTCTGCTCAGTTTTCTCAGTTTTGTCTCTCTTGGTTTAAAAATAAAACTTTTAAAATTAATAACCTATGGTCTCACTGTTTTTGTCAGCTTAAAAACGAAATATTACCTTTATGTCTTAGTTGAGTTGGGTTGTGGTATTTTTTAAATGAAATGAAATTACGTAGCCTGAGGAAAACAGAATCGAATCTACAAAGCTCATGTTTTATTTGTGAATAGAAGATTACAGGTTAGGGTACTACGACGCAGTTTTTTTGAGTGGAGTGGTGAGCGAGTGGAGCAGGATAAAATTTATGATGGAGTGGACTGGAGCGGAGCGAAGAATGCGCAGAACCAAGCAGAGCAGACGAGCGGCGTAAAGTGACAGGTCTGCGAGCGAGGAGCGGAAATTTTCACCCGCTCCGCTCTGCTCACATGCTCTGATGTGCATACATTAGTGTGTCAATAGAGTAACATATATCAGTATTAGTCACATGTATGGTGCTACAGCCTTAGTTTCTAACTAGGTTGTACAGCATGTGGTTAAACCAAGCGTACAGATATTAGTATTTATATTTGTTCTGAATTACCACACTGGAAGGCGGTGTGAAAAATGGACTTAATCACACTTTCTGACAAGCTCTCCTCAAAGGTGTGTAACTTCTTGTGTATAGAAGAAAGTCAAGTTACTGACACAAAAAATGATTTTTACTTAACTAATGTTTAAAAATATGAGGCTCTTTTTTAGAAATTATTCGAATTCAAACGGGGATTGCCCAAAAGGATTGCCCTAGAACTGTGTGCAATCTTAAACACCTCCAAAGCACTGTAACTGCTCCATACTAATTCTTACATTATGACAACAAATTAAAGCTATACCTGAACTAAAGGTAAAAAATGTGACAAAATGAACAAGCTTTATACAGTGAAGACAACCTTTCAGCACCGACCTCTAGTGATGAAAAATGTTAAAATGCCCAACTTTACAGCAGAAATGAAAATGCTCAAAGCCTGGTGCAAAAAAAAAAAAAAGAAAAGAAAAAAAAAGCTAATTTCAACATTCAGCTGTGAATTCTAATATAACTCACTCACCCATTTAATTGTTATTTAGACTTAAAGTTTTGCATTATTAAGGGTGTGGCCACTTTGAGTGACAGATGGGTGCCGTCCATTGACAAGTTGCTATTACAGCACTTAGCTTGGCTACAGTCTACTATGGACTTAATGTTTGAAAAAATGTGGCTTTGTTTTTAGAGGTTAGTCTAATACAAAGAAGTATTGCTTAAACAATTGCCTTTAAACTGTACATAACAAACTACACTTCAGTCCAAAGCACTGCACAAGCTACACGTTAATATGTACATTATGACAACAAATTATAGCTGAACCTTAACTAAATGCTCAGTTTGGCTAAACGCACTGGGAGACGGACAGAATAAACAAGCCAAGGCAACCATGTCAACACAAAAAACATGTTATCAACTGGAGATGAACACATCGGACGTTCTGTAGGTTGAAAATCTTTGCGGTTTATTTGACAAGAAATTACTACTGAAACTTAACTATTACTGTCCTATGATTTACTGTTAAATCTAACCTTATCTAATGTGTAGGCTAAATCCCTAACATGAGCACTATACACTGTAGAATAGCAATTTGTAGTGCCTGTGAAACCACCACCAGATTTCTGCTTGGTGTCATTTTGGAGCCAAAATATCCAAATCTGTGTAAAGGTGGTGACGCCTGGCTGACAGGTGGAGCTGAGGCATTACACCAATCATAACACTGTCAATCAAAGAAACACATGTTAAAAACTAAATCTCCACTAAAACATAAAACTATTATGAATGCAATCTTGACTTCGTATCTCAACACACTACAACTTCTGAATTCACCTCTTTAGCACATTGATCTAACTGTAAGGTCTTGCAGAATGCGGCTTTAGAAATTAAAACACACACACACACACACACACACACACACACACACACACACACACACACACACAGCCCACATCTCATAGCCACAATGCATCAGCAGAGTCAGACATCAGGAGGATTTGTGTTGCAGCAGTCTTAGCTCCACACAGCCACAGCCCTGAAGTCACACAGGACTGGAAACGTTATGCAACGGCTGTGATGAACAGAGCCGAGCTGCGCTCTCCGTGTACGGTTAACACCCACGGAAAATAGCAGGGTTCCCAAGCAGCGCAGGCAGGCTGTAAATAATGCATGTCAGGGCAAGAACACACACACACACACACACACACACACACACACACACACACACACACACACACACACACACACACACACGCACACGCACACACACACACGCACACACACGCAGCCTCCCTGCTTTTTTAAAATGAGTCGTCTTGGAAACAAAACCATATAATTTAGGATACAGTGCTTCAAACAGATTCGGAGAATGTGTGTAGAATATTCTGGCAGCTTCTCTCACAGGCAGACCCCAGGCAAACATAATTTTCTGGTCCTAAAATTACCACCAGTCAAATGCACATGTGTGATGTTTTTGCATAATAATTTCAGAAAAATCTGTGTAGCAATCACACTTAATAGAGTGATACTTTCTCAGTCTTTACAGTAATAACTGACTATATTAATCAGCTCAGACAATTTCAGGTCCTTTTGTAAATTATTCAAGGAAGAAGGGGCAGCATACCAATTCATTTCCTGAATCAACTAATATTAACTCTGCTCATTTCCAGCAAGTCAACACTTAATTTTGCAAATGATCCACTTTGTTTGAACTAATCTGACGGCATCCAGTTTTACGTGCTACATTGTAGGCAACTGGACTTGTTTGAGTTTCATGAAGACATTCCACCTCTCATCTAAGAGGCTTCCTCAGAACTGAAGAAGCCTCTTGGATAAGAGGTGAAACATCTTCAAGCACTTAGCAATATTACGATATAATACTTAAGATTACCATGACCAGGATTACTGTGAATCTTCACCAACATGGCAGCATCCAATATAATACTACTAAGCACCAGTTAGAAAAAAAAAGATTTAAAATATATTTTATTTGCATACAAAAACTAAGTGGTGGTCAACAAAAATACTAATTGCAATTAGAGCTTAGATTCTCTGCCCGAGCCCGAGCCCGAGCCCGGCCTGACCTGGCCTGCGGGCCCAAGCCGGGTCGGGCCGGGACCCCCCACCCCTCTCACGGGCCCAGGCCGGGCCCGGTCAGATATGAGAGAGAGCGAGAGAGAGAGAGAGAGAGAGAGAGAGAGAGAGAGAGAGAGAGAGAGAGAGAATGTGTCAGATATGAGAGAGGGAGAAATGGCTACAGGTTGGGGGTTGCAATTCACACATACAGAAAGAGAGAGAGAGGGGGGGTGGTAGAGATAAGTAGGGACAGCGGCTTTCCGTGCCTCCAAAAAATATGCCCTATTCATTCAGTGTTTACCTAACATGCTCAATACATGGACATGCACTGACAAATTGTCATTAACTTATTACGTTATAAAAAACAATGAAAATATGGACTTACCCATGTTTAAAATGACCTGTTGAAGTGAAAAAACGAGTACTGACGGGAACAGACGAGTGGAGTCGATGTTTAACCGGCGCGGAGAGCGCAGGAGAAATGCGCTGCCTGTGTGGACAGTCAAGCGCCTGCGAGTACACTCGCAGGACTTCCGCGGCACTAACGCGCTCAATGTGTCCTTAGCGTTAATTTTAACAGCCAACTTATTGAAAAATGTTGGGTTTAAATCGGGCTCGGGCCCATAATTATAGTTAATTGGACGGGCCGGTCCGGTCCCGGACATAACGTGCACAGACTCGGGCCGGGTCGGGCTGAATTTTTTGGGCCCGATCTAAGCTCTAATTGCAATATTAAAAACTCAAAGACTGAAAATTACAGACAGAAATGGAACAACTTCCAACTTTGTAGATTTTAAGTTACACAAAGAAAGGTAAGTTGAAGCCAATGCTAACATAGTAGCAAGCTAATGCTTAGCTAACTTTTTAACAAACTTGTTTTGACAAATAAATACTGATTTAATTAACTCATTTTTGTAAATTTAATATATTATTACTCTGTTGTTAAAATGGCATTTCAATTGGTGAAGACCACATTATAACTTGTTCAGGACTCAAGGACTTGGGACTTGACTTGGGACTTGCATGCAAAGACCTGAGACTTAGTTGTAACCTGAAAAACACAGACTTGGTCCCACCTGTGGTATTTATTATACTGTTGAATGATTAGCCTACAGTTTAAAAACAGTCCCTTCGACCAGTGGTTTTCCCACTCATTGTGCTTTTTGTGCACCAAAAGGCTGGCCAAAATCTTAAAGCACACCTGTATTCATATCTGTGCACTACAGCCTCTATAATCCGATCACAACATAACTGTTTTTGTTTACCAATATCAAATAACAATTGATAACCAACTATACTCATTAAATATTTTTTAACAAAATGATTCAAGAATTCATTTTAAACTTTGAAAGATTGCACCAAAGCACCAATAACACATCTATTTTGTTTATTTTTAGGATGATGTAAGATGACGTGATGTGTCACACACTTATAATTTCCACATTTCGACAAATAGGTTCCCTTTGAGGGTTTCTTTTACCTTAAATTAAATTACTGTAAATTATATTACATTTTTCAGCTAGAGTTTGCCTCTTTTTTGAGAAAATGGGTGTGCATAACATACTGATAGTCAGTTAAAAATTCATTCATAACTTTTGGTATACAACCAGATTAATAGTGCAATAATAATGTGTGGTTATCACAAAATCCCACGGCACACCTGAATTTGTATCTCGGCACACCAGTGTGCCACAGCACACCATTTGAGAACCACTGCCTTAGACATTCATCTTACATAATCAGTAGATATTGTATACTGTACGTTGTATATATTTAGCTGCCAACAAATATGGTAACCATGAACCTAAATTAAAAAAATAATAAAACATTACATGAACCCAAACTTGAAAAAAAAAAAAAAAAAAAAAACTCATACCAGTCAGCATCAGTGGTTACAGCAACACACTAATTCTTTCATGAAATACACTGAATGCACAAATGTGTAAAACAGAGTTTACAGGTAAAACTTCAATACACCAGCTAAAAAAACTAAGATGACAAGTATGTAAGCCTATATTCCAGCACACCTTTGTGGCTGGTTTAATATTCAACATCTGTGCAGCAGGTTAGTAGCCCTGAGCAAAGTAAGTCATACTCGGCTCAGTTCTGTGTGTCAAGGCTCTGGTGCTTGAGAATGTAGTTTCACTTTCAAAGAAAAAAAAAAAAACACACGCTGCTTGAAATGTCTGTTTGTGGTGCGTTCATGCACTAGTATTAATATCTGGACATATAAATCTCCAGTGTCAGCTGTCGGACATAACAATCACACACTAACAAGCTCAGAATTTGGCAGCATCTTCCATTTAAAATGCAGCTGTTCATCAGCTAGACATCAAGTGCTGGACATTGCAGTTCTTCAGCAGTTCATGGGTATTACGGAGTATCGGCTACACACTCAGAGCAGCCTGCAGTGGACCTTTTCAAACAAAGAAGAAAAAAAAGAAGAGCATGTGGCAGGAACATGGTTCAATCAGCAGTGTGATTTTCCAAGTCGTAATATTGAAACCTGAGATTTTAAAACGTTTGCTCCAGTCCTTAATAGAGATACTGTATGTAATTTAATAGTGTCTGTTGAGTCATCCAGAGAGTGCCTCATTATGTAATTCACCTAGCATTAGCTGCTGACAATACTGAGTACAGGTGATCAGCATCTAATTAGCATAGCATTAGCAGAATGAGCGGGTGGCTATGTTGTTAGAGGAACTCCTGCAAGGAATGAAAGAGATGAAGATGATAATACACACAAACACACACACACACACATACACACACACACACACACACACACACACACACACACACACACACTCACTTGGCTGCTGGAACATCACGTGGCACAAATGCTCAAACTAAATGAACACACACACCTACACAGATGTACTGACACTTTAGGGGGAGACATTTTAGTTGCTTAGTATATGTTGTCTGAATATAAATATGTAGTCTTCAGCTGGGAGACCTTTTAGTTTGGCTGTTAGTCACAAATCTTTTTTAGTGCCAAAATCTAAAACCGTTGAGTCCACTCTTTCTGCCAACGACAAGAAAATGTCTAGTTGCACAAAATACACAAGTGTTGGACAGAACAAACAACATAATGACAGTTTTGGTATGCTTCTATTTAATGTTGTGTTCACACCTGTACAAACAGACAGGTCTCTCACAAGCATGCAGCTTGTGAGTGTGTTTGTGTACAGTATGTAATTTACATACTCAGCCTTGATTGGGCAGTTATTTTCCCATGTTGCTACAACACTGCCAAATAAGCAAGGAGTTCATTTTTTAAATGTTGTGTTTACATGCATAACTTTAGCCAATTAAGGTTCTATGTATCCAAATCATGTTGGCTGACAATAACCTCTGGGTACAACCCCAGCACCATGTAGATAAAATGAAACAGCACTAAACAAACACAGCCCTAATTGGATCATTTTTAGCCACCTAAAAAAAATTTCAGTTTGAGTGCGCGCTATATTTAGAGTATTTTCCCTGTGTTATCTTGTCGTAAGACAGGCCCTTCCAATGGGGCAACCTAACCTCAATCCGAAGTCAGTGACTTCCGGCATCAAACACCGACGTCCCTCTTTGTTGACATGATACACGGCTGGTCACCGCTATTGTTTTATGGCACCCAGCAGCATCAAGTGGAAACACAGCAGGACAAGAACAAAAGTTGAGGGGCTAAGGTCGGCGGGAGAGGTGGTGGATGGCTCCAACAACCACTGACTTTCACTCGAGAGGCTAGTGTCCCCTTCCACTAAGATTGTAAAGCCAAACCCTGTTCTTTTTTCTTTGACCCAATCACCTGCTTTTATTGCCTAAACCCAACCAAGTGTGTGTTTCGGCAAAATCGTAACCACTTGCCTTTGTTGTTGAAGGGAAAAAAAACAGGGTCCCAGAACATGACCATCCAATGCACCCAGGCTACCTTGCATGTCATAAGTCAATGTGGAAATGCAATGACCAAGCGTTGATATGTGACGAGGTCAGAGTGAGAATGTGTTGGATGGGGAACTGAAGCTGTATCTCAAAACCACCAGACTCCATTGACAAACAGTCATTTTACTTTGCAGAGCGCAGAACATTATTTTCTTTCTGCTTAACAACACCTGCTGAATGTCTATCATGTATCACTGTGTAGAAAAAAGTGTGCATTTACTCATGGACAAGAGGCTTGTGGTCATGACAGCGCAAGATGTAAACATCAATGGCGTCTTCCTCAGCTAAGCTGTAACGTTAGCTAGCTCAGTGATACTAGATGAGCTAGTGGTAGATGCACGCTTCCTTCTGCGCAGATGCAGTTGGTGGATGTAGTTTGGTAGAAAGAAAATGGTTCCTGTATGAAACTACTCACAACAAGGTGTGTAGATTATCTTGAGTAACCAGGTCATGATTTCTGGAAGGAGTCAATGCTGTTGAGTTTTTTAAATGTATTTATTCATTTATTCATTTTGGCACTTTGAGCACCACAAGCCGACTGCCATCTAGTTCCATTATATTAGAGAGAAGGCACTCATCTCAATGGCCAATATCTGCAATTCATACCAAAACAATCTAGATTGATAAATAGCACTACAGGTAAGAGGGAAAATGTGTATCTTGATACTGGGCTGAACTGTCCCTTTAAGGGAAATAAGGTGTGGGAGGAACTAAATGATAAAGGCTTAAGGGTAGTGTTGATGGTTACTTTTATCTGTTCTGTCTTTATGTGACTCAGAGGCATGCGCTGTATTTTATATACAATGGTATATACATTTTGACTTTCAGCAGTTACAACACATCTCTTTGCTAAATTACTTGCTTATGTTTCTACAGTGCCGTTACAATCTATCTATCTACAATCTAATTCAAAATCTATGTAATGAATTACAGAACAAAGTCAACCAATAATCAAAGTGTGACGTGCAGTCTGTTTACCCCAGCAGGCTAAATAACACTATCATATTAGTAAAACTATACCAATTATCCCCATGATTTCTGTGCCGTTGTTGTTTGCTGAAGAGGAACATTTACAATGCAAATGTCATTATCATCATTAGAGCCAGTCATCAATGTAAGCAAGCGGCCACAGCCACGCCAAAAAACAGCAGCAACAAGAACTCTCCGGCTGCTCCAATTAGCTGTCATTAAGTCCAGCATTCCCCATGCAATCAGCCTCACACACACACACACACACACACACACTTATATATGGAGAGAAGCAGCAAATTGTCACATTTTCAAAGCTGAACCAAGGCTGGATTACCAACCAGGCAGAGTGTGCAGCTGTCTTTGGAGTTCCAGGAGTTGCATGTTAATCTCCTGGTTTACTGCTTCAGCTGGTTTGTGTTAATTTAATTGGAAATATGTTTCGGAATATGAAACACTTAAGTATAAATCACCTGACATAATAAGGGCCTTAAGTTGGCATTATTACCTGATCTTGTTGAAGAGGGTCATCCCTGAATTAATTTGTGTTTAATCAAAATGTCACACAGAATTTCCTAGGAGCAGGTTTTGTTTCATATTGTACAGAGACTCCAAGGAACAAGACGAGTTAACAGGGGTCCAGGAGCACATCTGTGCCCCGGTGCCCCCTAGCACTTTATTCTTTATTATCCTTTTTGGCTATAATCTGCTAAGGTTTGGTACTTGATTGATTCATTTATTACAAAAATAGTGATCGATAAATTTTATGCTCATCAAAAAAATCAATGAACTAATTGAAGAACTGAATATAGGTACAAGTTGTTGGACTGCATTATTAGTAACGTTAAATGATCATGTCCTCTAGGGGTGGGAATCTTTAGGCACCTCAGGATTCGATTCAATTCCGAGGGCAACGATTACGATTATAAAACGATTCTCGATTCTAAAACGAGCCAATAAGAAAATTTACACTAGATGTTGAAAAACATTATTGTAATAAAGCTGGGAATACATATACAGTGCATACAAACTGTATCACTTACTGTGGTTGAGATGACTACACTCCACCAGTCTCCTCCGGTCCATCCTCCTCATCCACAAATCTCAACGGGACTCTCCTGTCCCTCATCGACCTCCTCGACATTTCTCCTCCAGTCTTTACAAAACTATAATTGACTATAACTATCTATGAACTATAAAAACACGAACTATTGCAAAAAAGATGAACGATGGCAAAACTACGAACTATTGTGAAAACACAGCATAAAAAAAACTCAAAAGCTCTCAAAAAACCACAAATACTTTTATTTACAACACTAAATATTATTTACAAAGAAAACGCCACCCAAACTCACTAAAACTCCGTTAAAACGCCGCTAATTCACTCCAATTTGCACTCTCCTCGTCAGCTGTCACTCTCCTCCTGCTGTGCTCACTTCCCTCCCCTCCGCCACAGGTAATGACGTCACTACCGTAATGTACCGTATATCACCGGAAAGCTCCGCTTCTCAGCTTTCAGAATCCGTTGGAATTATGCCGATAGCGTGAATGGTCGAGGAGTTACGGTAATTTGGAAAATAAATATAAAAATACAATTAAAATCGATTATGAGTTTTCCACATTGATGCATCATTCAACACAGAATCTCGATGCATCTAAAAAATTGATTTTTTTCCCCCCACCCCTAATGTCCTCTATGTTGCGTTGTAGTCAAGACCACCTAAACAGAGACCAAGTCATGACCAAGACCAGAGTGTATCAAGACTAAGACAAGACCAATGACTTTGAGGGGTTGAGACCAAGTCAAGACCAAGATCAAAGTGTATTAGGATCGAGACAAGACCAAGACTTTGAGGACTTGAGACAAAAAAATATGACCAGACCAGTGCGAGTCCCACACTGAATGATACATTTACAATAAAATGTGGAACGTGCAAACCACAAGCAGCAATTGATCTGAAAGACAGTTGCACTGCAGCTGTTGACTGGATGATTTACCCAAACACTGTTGCAACTTCAGAGACAATCTGATCGACTATGTGCGGGACAGCACCCCCGAGCCAAGTCCAATATATGGTGGAGCCTCCTTGGATCAGACTTGTTGAGGGGTGCATATGGGACCTCTGGGGTGAACTGTGATGTCTGGCACCAGGGCGTTGGCCTTGGATCCTTTGAGTCCTGTGGGTTGTAAGGTGGTTTAACAGCACATCCAATTGATGCTCAATCAGATTTGGGTCTGGGGAATTTTGAGGCCAGATTGATGCCTTGATCTCTTTGTCAGCTTCTTCGAACCATTCAGCTGAGTAAGAACAGAAGAAATCAGCAGTCATTGGTAAAAGAAACTGGAAGCTTGGAATCAAAATGTGTGCAAATTTAGATAAGAACAGGTTGTTGTTTTAATGTTAATTGCATAATAATGCCTTTAACAAGCTGGAGTTAACAGGCAACGTGTTGGTTAGCAAAGCTCTTCTTTTTCAAAGCAATAGGCAAAGTCAGCGAGACCTTTTTCTACAGCATGCCCAGATGCAAAGAATGGCCACCTGGTACTGCTAGTCAGATGGAGGAGGCCACAATTCATGTATTGTCAACCCCAAATATGAAAGCATGCCATGTTTGTGATTAGAGGAATTATCTATTTCGCTCACAGCTAACAGCCAAAATTGCTTGACATATTGAAGCAGTCTATAAAGACAAACCTAAGGTTGCTAAGTTATGTTAGAGTTTAAACTATGTTTCCCAAAATTCATGACAAAGGTGAAACATGTTGAACAAGCTGACAAAAAAACAACAACAAAAAAACAACTTTGCTCATAATCAAGCTGTTGTCAGAGAAGGACATGGGCATCTGGGTGACCGATACAGACCTCTTTCCAAATGTGCTGTCAGTGGACAGACAGATGTATGTTGGTGCTGCAGCTGCTGAAATATCAGCCAGCTGGTTATATTTGTGCTAACAATTAACAGGCTAGTTGATAGATTTAAACTCCGAGTCCTCTTCTGCATTTTAAACCATGTCTTTAATGTTCAGCTCTTATTTATCAAATTAAATAAATAAAATAAAATAATCCTCATATCATGACAATGAAAAGAATCAAAATGTGGTGTGGAGATTTGCTAGTTAGTGTTAATAAAAACGCACATGCACAGTCACCATTAAACTGGGATGTCTCATCAGAAGATTTAAATAATGAATGAAGATATCCACACTGTGCCAGCTGTGAGTAAAGCTGTGGAGGATTTTGGAGAGGTGTGAGTGTGATCCTCTGCCATGGTACTGGTCTGAGCAGAAGGAAACACAAGCGAACATAATCCATTGAAAACACTAGGGTGTTTCTGCGTCTGCAGTCTGCAGGTGTCAGTGCCTTTTTATTTATTTTTATCATTTATTACCTCTCGCAGTTGTGCTCTCTGACAGCATCCTGCGCCCCAAGCTTTTGTCTTCACTCCCCAGCAGCAGCTCTGAGTCTGTATTTAATTATGGGTCAGGTCAGGTCTTATATTAACTGGTCGAGTGGGCTCTGGATTTGATTTAGAGGTAATTGCAGGTAACAGATTGCTTGTGGGTGCAGGGTGAGTACAGGTTTGTAAACTGGACTCCTGCAGGACTGTGCCTGATCTCATGTGTGAACTTGCTTTCAGATGCTTTCGCTCATTACTTATATATTGGCTGCATATGGGGAGGGGGATCATTTTGTAATGTTACTGAATACATCGATATGCTTCCTTGTGCATAGATACAAGTGCAAATATTCATAAACATTGTTGGAAATGGCAAAACAGAAAACCCACTGTGATAATCATCTTGACATGATAGAAAACACTTTTTTTATTTAGACTTTTGCCTTAAATAAATATGCCTGAACAGAATTGATGAGTTCAAGACTCATCCTGAGTTCCTAGTAAAAAAACAACAACCCACCGCTGCTGTGCCATTCTTGTGTAAGATTACACACAGATCATCTTTTAAATCATAGACTGTAGATGACGCACATGTGTCATTCCTGCTGCTGTGTGATGACAACATTTGTTTAAATAACTGCACAACTAGAATTACTGCCTCGTGGTTGTATGCCTCCGCGAATCAGCCAAGAGACAGTTACAGTTCACACCCATGTCTGTGAAAATATGGATGCTTCATGCACTTTAATGCAGTATCTGACCAAATGCCTCCCTTTTTGTTCCTGAGATAATATTTTAAGTAATGGCAAGGAAAGTGTTTTTGCACCTCAACATTATGATGCCACAGTGGTGCTGACCATTGACCATTGGAATATAAAATGTCATCACTTCATCATTATATTCTATTTGACTTTTGTGAGAAATGTTGTCATAATTAACATATTCATTCTTGAGTTATGGCCAAAATCATGTTTTGTGAGGTCACAGTGACCTTGACCTGGACATTTGTGCCAAATTTGAAATTCCCCCAAGGTTTTCTTGAAATATCATGTTTACAGGAATGGAACAGGCAGATGTTTGGAAGGACAACCCAAAAATGTAATGCCTGTAGTCATGGCTATTGCTGGTGTGGAAAAATATAAAAGATTTAACACTCTAGAAATTGCAGTCTGCAGCACTCCAGGTCACTAGGTTAAACTTGTGGATGATATTATTGGTGAGACTGTTGCTCAGTCACATTTTAATTTGTATTTTGATACACAAAATAATCTGTGGTAGATAAAAAATGTGTAGCAAACAGACAGTTAAAACTCAACATGTGTAATCCCTGCTATAAACTAGAATCTCAAATCTTAAGACAATGTGAGTTTTTAGTCACACTGTAGGATTTTACAAAGACTGGGGATTTTGCAGGGTCACTTTTTGCAAGATTAAAATTAGATTTCTTTTGAGATTATTTTCAATCCTGACCCTGGTGAAATATTAAACCAAACTTAAGTAGCCAAACACATAACTCTATGAACACAAAATAAAAGACCTCATATGTGGACAGTATTCTTGTCGATTTGACATCAAAAGAATCCATATGGAATAAAATAATCCATATATGGAATAAAAAAAATTTGTATATGGAATAAAGAAACTAAAAACACATAGAATTGGTACATCATGACAATTTACAATGTGTGACAAACAAACAGTATCAGTTGACACCTACAAGCTTTCCCGTGCACATTACAAGGTGTTTCCTGTCACTTAAGCTGCTGTTTCCTGTTATTCAGATAACCAGTTCTGGGAACAATTGCCTCTCCTCACCTACCCAAATTTGGGTAGGCATGTCAGTTTATCTGGCTGAAGTCACGTCAGGTCATCTTTACCATAAGACGTTATGTAAGGTCATCTAAACTATAAGATCAACTGTATTTCCTGACAAACTTTACATTTTGGATTTTGTCGGCCCAACACACTTCTAGTCTCTGTTGGTTAGCTGCACTGTTTAAGTAGGAGGAGACTCTGGGAATGAGAGGCGAACCATTTCTGACTGAATTAAGTGCTTGTTGGTGAGTCAGATATGCACCAAATTGTTCATTCCACAACTCCACCAGTTTCTCTTCCTTTTCCACAGTCCAAGAGAACAGAGGCGTGTTAGTTTTCTTCCACCTGCCTGGAGGCCCCTCCATGTATACTGTCTACAGGGTTCGATGTTTCCTGTTTTTAGTGCTGGAGAGAGCACACCTATTGGTTGTTGATATGTTTACATCATTGAACTTCATTATTTGCATAAGTCAAGAATAAAATCTTAACAATAATATTAAACATGTTTGATTTTGTTTGAATGTCAAGATGAGAGAAAGACAGACTTCAAACATCTCGTACTGAGTTTAATGGCCACTTTACACCACATGATCAAGATCCCAGGAGGGTACCAACTGAGGTAAAACTCTTATGACTTTATTCCAACACTGGACATTTGTCTGACAGCAAAATCACTTAAAAATTGTTGGGAGGCCACCCATAAGGTGTTGATTTTGGAGAGGTCTGTGTGTGTGCACCTCTGCCAACTAAAGCCATGACAACTGCCCTGCATCTGCATTTAATACGCAGTGGTCTGAGCAGGTTTAAATGCAAATCTGATTTTGTGCGTTAGCTGCATTTCTCCTCCAACCTCAGCACTGGTTTGGTTCCAGAAAGTTACCAAACAGGTGCAAAAAAAGGACCTGTACCCAAGGAACATTGCATAAAAATGGTGTTTGACCTAAGTAGAGTCCTCAGAGTAGAGTAAAGTTCAAGAATCTTTATTATCCCCTAGGGCCAGTTAGTTCCACAGCTAGAAGTTAACACTCTCACCGTCAGTCAAATTAATGCAATTTAATCTACGCACAAAATTTGCCATTCATGCTTGAATTGTGGCCAAAATGTAATGCCATATATTAACAGTGTTACAGTCATAACTACATGCTAACCACTGAGCATAACCACTAGCTTTACAGTAGGTTATCAATTAATGACAATACATTTCATGCAATCACACACACAGACATACAAACACACTAATACACACACACACACACACACACACACACACACACACCAGTAACAGCCACAGTTTGATAACACAGGAGTCCTTTTTGATCAAATGAAAGTGACACAGATCAATATAAAGACCAGCTTTGTTGGAAATGGATCACCGTGCTGTAAAAGATGCTGTGTGTGTGTGTGTGTGTGTGTGTGTGTGTGTGTCTGTGTGTGTGTGTGTGTCTGTGTGTGTCTGTGTGTCTGTATGTCTGTGTGTGGTAATATCAGCCTCTGCACTGGCCACATTATCCTTTAGGGAATCTGTCACTTCCCATTTTGTTTAACGCAATCCTGAGGAGGGCTCACACACACACACACACACACACACACACACACACACACACACACACACACACAATGCTTACAAAGTGAGCAAGTCAGTCAGTAAACCAGTCAGTATGTTAGTACATTAGGCAAGACTTTTACTGGTAAATGTGCAGCCTTAGTTTATCTGTGCTCTTTTATACTGCATGATACTTAGTTTTGGGCAGTAAATGCATTACAGCAAAATTACCTCTCCCAGTAACTAGTCGAGTAACTACTTACAAATTAAATTTCAGTAATAGTATTAGAGCTACAAGCAGTGATGAACAGGCTCTCACCTCCTCCCACTAACAGGTGCCGGTGTGACACTGGTTGGAACAGCTGTGCACAACACAGTAATTATTGTCATACTGCAAATATCATGTGTAGAAAACACTGAGTACATTTCATGTAAATTGAATGGTCTTTGTCATACAAGGTTGACTTCCTGTTGTCAGTAGGTGGAGATATGAGTATGAGTCAATATGGGCATGTAGATGTCTTCAGACGGGGACTCTTATCCAGCTTGTGAAATCTGGGGCAGATTGGGCCATGTGGTGTTACAACTGTTTCCAGCCTCATGTCAAAACACTGAAATTCACAATGGCACTACGCCACCACGGCAACACCAAGGCAAACTCACAACCTTAACAATAAAGTATCATCAAGGTCTTAACGCTTTTATGCTCAAAACTGAGGTGTATCTGGCAAACCAGCTAGGAGGACAACATCAAAATATAAAACATGTCATTTCCTGTTGCCAGTAGATGGCCCTATGACTATATCTCAGTTTTGGTATGTAGATGTCTCCTGGCCAGTACTCTTATCAAACATGAAGTTTGGGGTAGATTTGGTCATGTACAGTTGAGTTTGAAACAACTTCCTGTTCTGTGGCTACACATGGAAATTTGATGTCTTGCAATGGCCACTTGACGAAAACTCAAAAGTTTTGCAATTTACCATTGCTAAGCTCTTTTGATTGCACTGCCCAAATCTGAAATCAATCAAGCAAAATTGCCAGGAGGGGTCTGTTAAAGTACAACACCTGGAAATTGCAAAAAATGCCCTTAAAATGGAAAGTTAAAATGGCTGACTTCCTGTTGGATTTAGGGTATGGCTCCAAGAAATGTTTTTCTTTAAGCCTTAGGATGCTACATGTACCTCCCACTTTTTGTACCTCTGGGTGAAATGTGGGGCTGTGTAATTGAAATTTGCAAGGGCTCTATTGTGTCGTTTTGTTGCACCTGAGCACAAAACCCATAAAATATAATACTTTTCACTAGTTCTGATGTGCATGCAAAGTTTTGTGAATTTTCAAGCACCTATAGCCCCTAAAATGTGATTCTTTGTAAAATAATATGAAACAGAGCAATTTCAGTATCAGGTCCTTTCAGTGTTTGGTGCTCAGGCCCTAGTTACAGTTACCCTCAAAATCAATTCACTTATAATAACCTTACTTTTGTTGTCACCTCCCGTCATAATCATAATTTTTAGGAGAAAGCACACAATTACCAATGTTGTGGGGTGTAACAGAAGAGTAGTATAATGAGTAGTGTAATGAATTGCTGTTGACATGGAGTAATAAGTAAAGCTTTTACTTACTTTTGAAAAGAAACAAGTTATGAGTAATAAATTGCTTTTTTTTTTTAAAGTAAGGAGCCCAACACAACTGGACCACATTCTAATCCTTATTGCTACAGAAAAAGATAAACGTGTTCCGCTCTGAGCTGGCCCCCAACACTGTTCTTTCTTAGTCTCAGTCATGTCATGCTCTATCACTTGGTGAAATTGGAAAAAAATCATTTGTTCAGACAGAGGTACCACTCCAGTGTCTCATAATGACATCACTGTGTAGCCCTGCCAGGGGATGAGTTTCACCTAGGGTCCCTTCTATCAATCTCCAAAATAATTTTTACAGAGTTTTTAATATGCCCCAAAAGGCGTGATGTCACACTTCAGATGTGGGCAACAAATGAATGTTGAGCAAAGCGATCACAAACTGTGAACAGTGCTTGAGAGTTTTGTATAGTCATTATATAGCCTACCAAGTCATGACACATCAAGAGAATAATAATACTTCTCCATTTCCAGACATGGTGCCACACTGTCTCTATTGACCAATTGTGCAAACTGGCAAGTTGAGCAAAATGAACTCTGTATTACGAGTCCAACCACTAACTTGTTTTCCCAACTAAGTTATGTCTGAGTAATTTACACAGACAATACTTTTTATTTGAAGAAAGTCTTACATTTTTGTATGATAGAGAAGTGGCCGAAGGAGGCTGGGGTGCATGGTGGGTTAACTAAGCACAAGACTTAAGGGAGAGGTGCTATGGATGGATGTTGAAGAAAAACAAATGAAATATGTAGTCAGTGAACATTTTACTGATACATTTAGGCTCAACTCCAATAACCCACTTGCCCCTACCAGTTATCTCTCAACCCTCTGTTCTACACATTCATGTCAAGGGTTAGGGGGTCCAGATTTGTGTTGGGATAGAGGTGTAGGGTGAAGTGTCAGGGCTACATGACCCTCCAAATTAAGGTTTTTTCAATGGCACACTCAAAACTGAGTATTAGAAGAAATCAAGTGGAAGATGGCTGCACAAACAACAAAAGAAATCCACAAACATGTTTTCTTCACTCATTAAGATTTGAAATTTACAGTAACTGTTGCATTATCTAATGTTGTTTCACTGTATGGAAGCATAACAAAAAAAGTCAGAGTACTATGCAATGCAGACTCATACAATGTAATGTCCTATGAACAGTTTGTATGATATCCTATAAATTAGCACCACACAAATGATATTATGTACTTAACATAGAGTTGTGTACTTAATGTAAAGTTACCGTGGTTAGGTTTAGAGAAAGAAACATAGTGTGGACGTATCTTGAAATGACTTAAAGTTCACACGGTTTCAAGCACTGGTCTCCTGGGGAAAGTCCTGTGTTTTGTCTGACATCACCCACCCTAACCAGGCTCCTGACTGGACTGCTTCTTTTTTACTCCTGTCAGTGCAATGCTCATGTGATCACAGCCTTCCCAAATATGTGGGTTACACACAAATGATTGGCTCACAATTATGTTGGATATATATGAATTTTGGTGCAATACTTTTTGTAGAAAAACATACTAACAGTGCATAAGAACAGCCTATAGTACACTGATGTCTCAGTAGCTAACTAGCTAGCTAACTAACGTTAATTGTTATTGCTGATTTCTAAATGAAAATCCGGCATTTTTGCAGATTTCTAAATCGAATCCCCCCCTCTGCAACCTTGGTAATGGTGAATGGACCTGCATTTGTATTGCGCCTTACCAGTCATCCGACCACTGAAAGCGCTTTTTACACTGCGAGTCACATTCACCCATTCGCACACACATTCATACACTGGTGCCATACACGATGCCATTTTTAACACTTACACACCGATGGAAGCATCTTTGGGAGGAATTTGAGGTTCAGTATCTTGCTCAAGGATACTTTGACTTGCAGAGTGGAGGAGCCGGGGATCAAACCGCTGAACGTCCGATTGATGAATGACCCGCTCTACCTCTGAGTCACAGCGGCCGTTGATGGCATATGATGCCCACTCCTCTAATATCAGTGCAGACTAGCAGGGTAGGAGCACGGGTTGCTAATGTTAGCTCACTAAGCACCACTAATGGCCTGGTAATGAGTTGCAGGTAATGGTAATGCAGTGTTCCTTTTTATGTGACTTGTTTAATTGATTGATAGTGTAAAACTTATGTTTTGAACAATTCACAAGCACCCATGCTTGACCATGTTGGGATTCACGGGACTCCACAAATGATTTGTTCATTTGTGCCTATCTAAATGGGACATGTGAACACAGGCCATCTTCAAAATGGCTTTTGTGGCTTCTTTTGTTCATCGGACAAAGGACAGCCATTTGGCACTCAACCTCCTTGTCACTTGTCACACCTCAGTGTCAGGTCCTGCCCATGATCCCAGCTTGACCCTCTGGAAGATCACCAAGCTAACAAAAGAAGAGTCTTTCTGCTCGTCTTGGGGCTCTTTCTGCAAGACCTCTGAAAAGGAAGGATGTCAGGCAGCTGGGCTGCTATGCTCTTCCCCCACCTTTCTCATCTCACCTCCCAGCAAATGCTCCAAACAAAGCTCTCTGACCTGATTGCAGCCCTCTCCCAGCAGACTTAAGCCTGAGGAGACTAGATAAGTTTGCAAGCTAACTTATCAAGCTACAAGGACAACAAAGTCGAGTTATCACTGAGCTTTTAACTCTGCAAGGAAAATGAACAACCGGTTTCCTCAGACCAGCACCACTGAAGCACAAGACTGTTGTTAGGTTATTGGTTAGTTGGCTTCGTCAAAGCTAAGCTGATTTCAGTTTGCTAATGCTTTACACAGACAGTCTTGAATGCGTCTGAACATCATGTCTATTAACAGGTAACTAACTTGCACAAGAGTGAATTAATCGTCAACTACTGTGTCAAAAACAGTTAAGGCAATTGTAGTTATAGTTATGACTTTAGTTAATAATTAGAGTTTCTAATCAATAGTATAGTGTATTTTATGAGACTGATTTCATTTACTGGCTATCATTTTTCCCTTTTCAGGAATGGTGCCCACCAAAGTGATTTTATGTAAGTCACATTATTTAACATGATTAATAATTATTATCAGTAATTAGTAATTATTTCTTGATAGCCATTTTGATATTTTGAACCACGAGTTCCCAACAATTGGTGACCCATGGCAAGGTTTGGTCCCAACAAATATGTCCCTCAGATACATGGCAGATTTAATTGTGATAATGACATTATTGCCATCAAAAATACTGATGCTGTATCAGAGTCTTGAAGGATTGTTCCATTTTATAGGGAAAGATTTCAACCACTGCCCCTTGTAATTCTGTCCCAAAGGGCAAAAGGCCACTAATAATAAAATGTTGTTATTTCGCAATGGAAAATGTAACCCAAATGCATTACAGCCGTGGGCCCGGATGGAGCGTGTCCAAGGCTCCTGAAAGACTGTGCAGCCCAGCTAGCAGAGCCCCTTCAGTGGCTCTTTAACAGGAGTCTTCAAACAGGCAAAGTCCCAGTGCAGTGGAAAACATCTTGTCTCGTATTGGAGCCCAAAGTGGGGCGCAAGGCCGAGCTAAATGACTACCGACCGGTGGCCTTAACATCACACATTATGAAGACCCTGGAGCGCCTGGTCCTCCGTGTCCTTCCTTTGGACCCTCTCCAGTTTGCCTATCAGGAGCAAATGGGAGGTTAAGATGCGGTTCTTTACATGCTGCATCGGGCCTTCACCTACTTGGAGGAGCCGGGGTGTTGTGTAAGGATCCTTTTCCTCGACTTTTCAAGTGGTTTTAATACTATACAGCCCCCCATACTGAGAGACCAGTTGGAGGGAATGGGAGTAGATTGCTTCCTGACCTTCTGGATAACAGACTACCTGACAGAGCAGCCTCAGTATGTCAGGCTTGGAAGCTGTGTCTCTGGGATGGTCAGGAGCAGCACTGGTGCTTCACAGGGAACTGTTTAGCACCGTTCCTGTTCACACTCTACACAGCAGACTTTAAGTACAACTCAGAGTTCTGCCACATACAAAAATACTCTGACGATACAGCTATTGTCGCTTGTATCAGGAGCGATCAGGAGTGGGAGTATAAAGACCTCGTGGATGCCTTCAGGGACTGGTGCAGTAAGTGCTGTCTGCACCTGAACACAGCCAAAACCAAGGAGATGGTGGTGGATTTCAGAAGAAAGAGGTCACACCATCAACCAGTCTCCATACAGGGGGAGGACATTGAGGTGGTGCACACCTACAAATATCTGGGGGTCCTCATGGATGATAAGCTGGACTGATCCTCTGATACTGACGCCCTCTACAGGAGGGGGCAGAGCTGCCTGTTCTTCCTGGGGACACTGAGGTCCTTTGATGAGTGTGTGGAGATGCTGACAATGTTCTATCACACGGTGGTGGCCAGTGCACTTTTCTACGCTGCAGTGTGCTGGGGAAGCGTTTGGACAAGCTGGTTAAAAAAGCTGGCTCAGTGCTCAGCACACTAAGAACTTTGGTGGAGAGGGCAAATTGAACAAACTGAAAGCTATAATGAACAATAGCAGACACTCTCTCCACAGCCTCCTGGAGTGATAGAGGAGCAGCTGAAGCAGTAGGCTCAGAGTGTTTCAGAAGATCCTTTGTCCCCACGGCAATAAGACTGTTTAACACCTCCTGAATCCAGTCACACACACACACACTTACAAACATCACATTAGCCACAACTGGCTGGACTGTGTAATGGACAATTTTATCTTAATTCACTGTCTATTTGTGCACTTATTTTATTTTAAGGTATTCTATTTTATGTCAATTTTATTAAAAGCTGCTGGACAGCTGAATTTCCCTTCGGGGATTAATAAAGTTCTTTCTATTCTATTCTATTACATTTTCTCCAAAATGCATTTACTGTTGCACAGATCACATCTGGAGGCTGCCCAGTACAACCACAGTCTAATATTTTGGCCACTGGAGCATTTGGAGGTACAGGGGCCTTGACTCAGTGGTTCCTCAGCACAGGTAATTAATCCTGCAGGTCCTTGAACCTGCAACTTTTCTGTCAGAAGCCCATGTTTGTTATCTTCAGGCCTTTGCTATCCCACATTTTGTTGAGCAATATAATCACCTTCACTAAAGCACACACACAATTACAAATGAAAAGATGGAGTGCTTCAGAGTTCATGGTTGGAATTAAAGGGAGGCATTTTCTAACTTCAACACATCAGTCAGTCTGATATTATACCAGTCCACCATCTGCCATCAAAGCAGCCTGCTACCACTATAACATCCTCATTAACCAGTCAGTCAATCAATAAGTCAGATGTCAGACAGAATGAAAGCCCAGTGGGGACACGATACGAGACAGACAGCAGGGAAAGTAAAGTAGAAAATGTTTTGGGTCTTACCTTTATGAAGCCAAATGCATTCATCACAGAGGAGAGCAGAGGAGAAAAAAATACTCAGCATTAACCTTTAGGCTTTCATAGTCAGTCTCTTTTCCACTGAGAGAAATATGCTCTTAATGTAACATTCATTTCAACTTTAATGCAATTCAGCTATAGCCTTTTCAGCATGATGATTTCTGTCCAAGCTCAAAAAACAAAAATGTTAGATGTGTGAAGTCGACGAGAACAACAGGGAACAGGAGCTACACAATGAGTGGATAATGTCTGCTTCACAGAAACAAAATCTTTTTTACAGATGTATTGTTGGTTTGCAGTTTCCCCTTGCTTTCAGTGTTTGAGCTAAACTAGGCTATTCCCAGCCTGCTACTTCTTCGAGCTTGGTGTGGACAGTCAGGGCCTTAAGGGATCAGTCAGACATTCTTTTAACTTTTTTATGTAGTAATTTCCGACAAGGACAAGGCTCACCAAATCCCACAAAGGACCCAAACCGGCAATGTGTTGACTGTCTGTCAATACTGTCGGACTTCCATACCCTGTGACTCTCAGCTTCACGATGGAAATCTTCAATAAAAATGGCTCAACAGGAAGAAGAAGTGCATTTGTTGGGGACTATTTTAGGCAGCGGATTAATCCAGATTCAGGGCTCTAGTAAGTATTTGTGGCAGTAGCACAGTGTATGTGGGATTGAGTCAAAATAAATTACAGTCTGTGTGTTCAGGCTGATCTCATAAACTTTTTGGATGTTTTCCTACAAAAAGCCAGAAATTCCTGCATTATCCATGTATTTTGAAAGGCTGCTACCACATGATAAATGCACTGACAGCAGCAAACAAGGAAATGGTCCTAAGCCGTCCACAAGGAGGCAGGCTGGGGTGGTGTAAGGGTCACAAAGCACAGGACTTTCCTCCGGGACTTTGCCTAGAAGACAGGTGCTCGGAACCATGTAAAGTTTGAGTGAATATCAAGTCATTTTAAGGTACATTCTCACCATGTTTCTTTTCCTATACCTGACCACAGTAACTCTACATTAGTTACGTAACATTAAGGATATAACATCAATCATGGGGCATGAAATCGTAGGACATTGACAAACAGTTGTGTCTGCATTTTTGTGGGATATTATACAAAACATTCTGTGAGGATATGTTGGTTCAGGGTGCTGGTTCTGGATAGGGCTATAAAAATTATATATGCTATTATCACCAGGTGTATCCTTTAACCTCCCTGGAACATGTGTTAATTGAATTTAGGTACACACCATCCAGTTATAAAGCAGAAATGTGGTTGTGATTTACTTTTCTTCATTGCATCAGGTTGTTTTGTGTGTAAACAATGATTGAAATCACCTGAAATCAGTCTAACATTACTGAACATAAGGGCCCTCAGTCCCCCTCCCCTTTTCTGTGTAAGTGTATAGTAATGTCCTGAGTGATGCAGTGACCCTGTCACACTAAATCTACAGCTCTGTGATCCCACGCCCAGACTCAGAACTTTACTTCTGTATGTGTGTGTGTATTAGTATGTGAGCCTTCAGAATGACACATGATAGATTGCATGCATTGCTCAAAAGACTGTTAACCTCAGCCTCCTCTACTGACATTCGACCAGAGAGAGAGAGAAAGGGAAGCAGACATAAAGATATAGAAAATGAGAAAACAGGGAAAATATGACTGTAAATATAGCTTATTTCAATAGAGACTCACAAGTCAGTCTTTAGACGCTTTGCTTAACTAAAGACTGATGTCTTTCTCCCTGATTTTGTGTTTAGATGGGCGGATACAATTTCAGAGTTTAAAAAAACTCCCTACGTTGCAGAACCAATAGTAAATCCGCAGGGCGGTCCTTCAGTGGCTCGCTGAACTCTTGTGCTCGTAAACATAGTCCGACTGCGTTAAAAGTTTTTAACAAAGTCGCTGTAAGTCCTTCATTTCCACAATCTTGTGGACTGAGCACACGTTTGATAAAACGGAGTTAAATCTCTCAGCATCCATTTTCAAGCTCTCTGTGTGTTTGTTTCCTTGCGGACGAGAAAAGGGGGAGCGCACATTTCCGGGAGGGCGTGTCCTTTTCAAAAATGCAAGAGGCGTTGCTTTGTTGCCGGCAGTTTTGTGTTAAATACACTTTAGAAAGGAGTGTCCTCAGACTATCAGAAGGCGGAGATCTCTGATTGTCTGGTGGAGAGACTACTTTCAATATAGTGTTCACTAATTGTATTATCTGGTTTGGAGCGATTTCTCACAATTTGACTGCTGCTAAAACCCACATATGCTAACTAACCAATCAAACAAACAACATGTAATGACACTGAATATAGTGGCTAGCGTCCACAGAAATAAACATAGGCACCACAATGGCACTTAAAAAAAAAAATGATATTAACATTATTATTGTTATTACTATAATAATAATTATCATTAATAATATTATTACTGTTATTATTATTATTATTATTATTATTGGTGTTGTTATTGTTATTAATAATGATAACAATAGTCAACAATTTTTTTATGATCTGTCTGTCACTAAAATTTGCATAGCACACTGGCATGCATCTTCAAAACTACTACCTTAAAGCAGCTGTGCGGAACTTTTTACCATTAATAAACTGTCCCTAGTTCGTATCACCCCCCTTGAAGATCCGCATATTTATTTGAATCCAATAGCGACAAAAAAGCCTTTCTCTATCTGGCTATTTCGCGTAGCCTCGGTCGGGTCGGACACAGTGGAAGTCAGCAAACCAGAATACGGCACCCGGAGGCAGAAGTAAGTCTGCACGCCCGCAGCGGCCCGCAGCCATTAAACCACAGAAGAAGAAGGAGCCGTGTTTACAAGTAGGATTTAAGAAACAGGCTAAATGACATGTAGTAGGGAGTAGTGAATGATTTCGGACACATTGCACAGTAGGTGGTGGTATGCACCTGGAAGTTGTTTGTGATCCGCCAATAAATTGAGAGAAGAAGAAGAGCCGTGTTTACATAGAGTGTTCTTCGAGTAAGCGGTACTCAACGGGCATTGCTGAACACATAACAGTTTTACCAGATGTATCTATAAGGACTTAGTTGTACTTTCGATGTCATGGTGGATAAAGAAGGAGCACCATCTAAAAGAGAAAGAACAGAAGAACAGAAGAAGGCTAAACGGGACAGTGAAAGGGCTCGAGCCCAAACGCGTGTAAACCTCGGTCGGGCATTCACCAAGTGGAGAGAGCTGAGAGATTTGAAAGGTTTTAAAACTGATCCCGAGTTGGCCCTTTTCCTAATCGACAGGTATGCAATTTTTGTTTTTATTTAGAGAATATACCGCAACTTGTTAAACGTTGTTTCACTTCAATATGTGACGACATGGAACTTATAAGCAAGCTAAATGTAACGTTAGCTGATGTGAACCGCTTTTGTCTAGTAACGTTACAACAATGTCTAGTAACGTTACAACAAACGCCACAAAATTATTTGTGACTGTGACCATGAACACAAATATACGGCAGGCAGTTGTCCTCAGTTTATAAGAAATTCAGAGCTACACCAGAGCATTCACGATTTTCCTCTCGCTCTTCAAAACAAATGCATGCGGTAATTGCTGGTTGCAGTCGAGATTTTACGACACCAGGCTGTGGGTGTCATACCACTTCGACCAAAAGGGGCGCTATAATCAACGAAAACGTAAAGTTCCGCACAGCTGCTTTAAGGAAAACAAATCTTCAGTGGTAATTCATGCTGTACTACAGTGGTAAAAACATACTGAATGAGTTTTGTGATGTCTTGCATTCAGAACTTTAGTGCAAGTGTGAGCAGCAAAATGTACTATCAAAAATAACATTTAAATGTAAATAAATAAAAAAAACAAAAAAACAATAACTGTATATAAAGACAAACAACAAATCTCCACTTCCTCCCACTGTACAAAAGTGAAGCCAAAATATCTGAGATATGGCTACTACTATCTTCAGCTGGTGATGCTATTTTGGAGCAGTAGCGACCTCCGCAGTATTGGGTTCCTGCCATCTGACCCAGTCACAAGTAGTGCCATTTATCCTAAGTGCATAGATTGACAAAAACAGTTTAGAGCCCAGTAAGCTTCTGCAGACAGGGCCAGCAGGAGAAAACTACTGCGCATCTGCAGACAGGGCCAGCAGGAGAAAACTACTGCGCACATTCAGTGGGACGCATAATGCAGAAGTAAAGACAGAAATATTTTTTGGGTGTATACACCAGGCAAGCAGTTCCACTGAACTGAATAGGCACTATCTTGGTGTCTGGTATCTAGTTAGTTGTTATACCACTATGGATAAGAACTATCTAAAATGACAGAAAACCATTGTGGGAAAAATGTATTTGAAAAAGACTTTGATCTTTTTCTTTGGCCCATGTTCCAGCAGCTAACGCCAAGGGAGAGGGGTTTATGACTTATACTGCAGCCAGCCACCAGGTGGCAATCTGTTATGTCATCCATCTTTGTTCCACAGTTTATGGAAAATACTAAAGTAAAGTATAAATACTTCAAAACTGTACTTAGAGCTACAGTAGGCAACTGAGTTTTGTAACTGCAACTGTATCCTGACAGTAGTACATGAGACAGATTATCTCTGGGGAAAAAAAACAAAAAACATGCAACACAAAAAAAAAGAGTCACAAAAACAACCAACCAGAGCCAAGGAGTCTCTAACACAGCTGTCAATCTTGTCAATCACTAACTGTGAACTGCAATCAAACTAGGCAGCGCAGATCAAATATGAATCAAGAGTCTGTTACATTAAGCCAAATAAATACGAGCAGCTCACTGCTGCAACTTCTCTCTGTAACGTTCTAAAACAGTTTCATCGCAAATCTTTGGTCTGAACTGGGGTTTAAAGAAATGGAACAAATTATATCCAAACAGTAGATTACACTTTTTTTTTTTTAAATTTGAGCTATTATTGTTGTTGGTTTTGCTTTTATTGATAATAAAGACGGGAGTTACAACAACTTTTGTATTTTTGTATTTTTTGATACATGTAATTGTGCATGGTTGCTAGCCTCTATGCACAAAGATTTATTGCACACACAAAATATGTTTCTGAGGTAAGAAATAGACAATACAGTAATAATAATAATAATAATAATAATAATAATAATAATAATGACAGTTTTATGTTTTGGTAAGTTAAGGTATTGGTCATTTATTTTACTTTTGGCAGGTTGAGTCCTCTATACAGTGAAAAACTGGCATTATTTTTATCCATATTAATGACCTGTGAGAGCAGACATTGCTTGATCTTATTGATTGATTGATTGATTGATTGATTAAGCTGTTCTTGTGCATCGATATAGAGCTAAAATGATAAGACATGATAATGAAAACAAATAAGATGAATGAGGACACAGACATACTGAACATTTAACAATGTAGAACATTTAACATGTCAAGTGCACACACACACACACACACACACACACACACACACACACACACACACACACACAGACTTAGCATATTGTGAAGCCTGCAGCCAGCACATTAGTCACATCTGAAACAGTCTAATTAACCCAGAGGAGCTTAACCCACTTATCACAGCAAGCAGAGAGCAAGAGACATAGACTGAGACACACACACAAAGAGAGAGAGTGACAGACTCGGACTATCTCCTTCACTGATTGATTTCTCTCATCAAGTGTGCGTGTGTGTGTGTGTGTGTGTGTGTGTGTGTGTGTGTGTGTGTCTGTGTGTGTATTTACTTTCTTCAGTCTGATTGATTCACTTGTACAAAGCCAACCCTTCCTTGTCCAAGACATTACTAAAACACACACACACACACACACACACACACACACACACACACACACACACTGAGCTATGGCGTAATAAAAAAGATGTCAAAAAATGAAAGAAGAGGAAATGCAGATACATAATCAAACTTCTCCCTCTGATAATATTTACATTTCTCCATCTGCAGTGCATCCATGTAAATTAGTACATAATCATTTGCATACAGAGTCAGAACTAATTAGCTAATCAGCTGGGCGTGGCATTCCCTGCTGCAGATGCTCCTTCTTCTATTTGGACCACTGCATTGTCACATTTATCTTCATTTCATATAGATTTACATTTATCTCACACTGCAGCTTACGTACAGATTCTTTGCAATGTTTCACCATGTTTTTCATGTGTACTATATATAATACTAATGTATCATTGCTAAAATAAAGACTGAAGATTTATATTATATATGTTGTCTTTATGTTGTCTTTCAAAGGTAATAAAGCAGTGAAATCCCATTAATGGCTAATGGATTGTGTTAGTGAGAGAGCAAAACCTAAACAGGTTTATATTTTATACATTTAGTGTGTTCCCTCTTTTCTGGGTGCTCTGGGTGGATTTTAAATTGTTCCCATTGTTTTTGAATATCAACCACTTTGTACATATCCTGCATATTTTGAAAGGCTGTGATCACGTGACCAATACACTGACGGGAGTAAGCACCCTTCACCCAGGACTTTGCACTGGGGTCACGTGTTCAGATCTGTGTGGACTTCTAGGTATGTCCTCACCATGTTTCTTTTTCTAAACCTTGCCTCAGTAACTTCAGTTACCTAAACCTGAAGACACCAAACCACGTTTCTTTTCCTTAACCTAATCCAGTAACTTTTATTGCCTAAACCTAACCTTCGTAACTATTTGTAGGATATCATACAAACTGCTGTGCATGCAATTTTCAGAGGATATCATATGAACTATACTATGAGGATAGGTTGACGTGTGATAACAAACAATTGTAACACTTTTGCTTGGAAATAAACAGATCCAGTCCCCAGAGAAAAATGCTGCCATGCCAATGTCGTATGTTTCTGCAAACCACGGGGAGGTTACATTGTGCATTATTACCGTAAAACTTTAATTATTAGCCTATTATTTGGTTAAGTCGATCAATCAATCAATCAATTTTATTTATAAAGCCCAATATCACAAATCACAATTTGCCTCACAGGGCTTTACAGCATACGACATCCCTCTGTCCTTATGACCCTCGCAGCGGATAAGGAAAAACTCCCCAAAAAAACCCCTTTAAAAATCAATCGATGAAATCAAGAGGCCTATATTTTGGACAGACTTGTATAAGGGACAGGTCTTTAATTCCTCACAAAACTGTTGCTCAGCAAAGATTGGGGAATACAATCAAACTGTTCATTTTACCCAGTATAAATATTAGGCCTACTTGTTTAGAAATCAGGCTTAAGGTAATATATCGATTACAAATCAGTCATTTGATCTAGCTTGGACAGACAATGCATCAGAGAAATAGAGTTATGACACCAGACAAACCAACACAACACCACTTTATCCTGTTTAAAACAATACTCACAACTTGGATAAATTTTTATAAAAAAACACTTGATTATTTTGATCTGAGGACCTTTATGGATTAAAAGGATATGAATAACTTACAGGGTAATCAAGGAATGGACACATAATTTGAGGTAGCCAACAACCTGGTTTCATACATCCAAAGAACTAGCTACTTAAAAAAAAAAAAAAAAAAAAAGACCGCTTGGCAACCAGAGCAGGCATCTAATTGAGAGAGACATTTATTTATCAAAATGTGTAGCCACACCGGGCTAGTAAAGGGGACTGGGCATTTAGTTTTATGGTATGTAGTGCATACATTGAAACTTAATGTTTCAACAGTGCTGTTGTTAACATGTGGTTCAGTTTAGACAGAAAACACGCTTGGTTATGGTGAGAAAGGATCACGTTTGACTTAAAATACCTGGTTTGAGGGTACAATCCCTGCTGGAAAAGCAGCAATACATTTAACGTATTCATGCTTTTCGGAAACATACAATGCCAACATTTTCTTCTGGCGACTGGGCTGTTGATCACTGATACATTCGATAATGGGCAGTTGCCTGAGAGTTTAGTTTAGATTAGTTTAGTTTATTTCCACATATACATGTATAAAAATAAAGACAGTAAGAATTTAAAAAAGAAAGTTTGAACATTGTGCTGGAGACATCAGAAGCCAAGACTGGCTAATGAAGATACATCCCCTATTAAATACCAATATTCACACAACATAAATACATAAAAGAATAAAAGATGAAGACAAAACTGCATAATTCATCAAAGTTTCAAGACTAATGAGTAATATAAAATTGATTTTGAAAATATATAGTTTCCATAGAATGTATCAGTTGAGATGCATTACAATAAAATTCATGTAATGTTAGAAAGTTTTCCTGATTTGAGTCATTCTTAGATGTTTTGTTGAATAACATAAATGTATATGTTAATTATAGTGATGGAAGTAAGTTGTTCCAAAGAGGACGTTCCCTGTATGTCAATGAATATTGGTAAATGAAGGTCCAACAATATCTAAATCAAAGTTCTTAGAGTGGCTTGTGGAAAATGAGCTAATGTCTGAGGAAGACTAGAAAACTTTCTGGAAAGGGCTAGTTAAGCCATGAGTTATGTACATGTTTATACATGAATACACAAGCCTGGTATATGGCAGGTGTCTCAAGCTGGTGTCATACCATCAGCCATCCCCTCCACCTCCCGATGACAAAGTAAGCTCATATACTGTGTCACTGGAAATGTTGATATGATATGTGTAAAATGTACTTATGTTACTGTACATATTTGTGATTTGCAGAAATGTACAATGCCAGCATTTTCTTCTGGGGACTGGGCTGTATGTATATGTCGTAACAAAAATGTGAAACTTGTTTCGGACTTTCTGCTGGGAAAAGGCCCTCATGGTGCTCAGAGTTTATAACTTGTTATACTGATGAAATTGGTGCTGTGGAAATGTACATTATGCTGAAATAATCTGGTAAGCCATTACAGAACCCCACTATAACTCTATGGTAGATACTATCAGCAAATTTTATCTTCTCAACCAACATTTCTGCATGAACTTTTCATTCAAACCTATCTTGTGACGCTGTTTTGTATTCTGTCTGCCACATTAAATCTTCACTTTTTACTGCAGAAAACACTTTTAATGAACTGAACGTCCACTGCTCTGTCTAGCAGATATATGTATATTAGTTCTGGCGTGACTCTTAGGTCCAGCAGTGATGTGTTTTGAATAACCTGCAGATCCAGGTCCTGTGTGGACAGGTATTAGCCTCTGACAGCAGTCTGCTATGAATAGAATAAATACCTTTGTCAAGGCAGTCTGGCCTGTAGCTGGAGATGTTTCTTGCTCTGAAATGCAGGACGGATATATAGAGTAATATTGCTTTCATTCTTTGGCCCTGATCGTAACATAGAAAAAAGTGGAATTAAACTAAACCTGAGAAATTCTGTAATGAAAAATAAACTGTACCAAAGTGCCTCTCTGTTGTTGGTGTGAAATGGCAGCTCTAGAACTGCATTTGCACTTGATGTTAAAGAGCTGACGGTCTGGAAAGTGCACTGCTTATGTATCAAACTCCACTGTCACTGTGCCAGAACTATCTCTGTGTGATGATACGTTTGTCCATGTTGGGCCAGTTATCAGCAGAAATGAGAAAAATATGACAGAGTATATGGAGTGAGATACGCAAAGTGTGTGTTCTTCCTGTAATGACTCATAATCTTCATTTAGTAAAAGTGCTGAAGATATGACCGAACAACCTGTGTTCTCATCTCTGCTCTTGATTCCTTTCCTCTCACTATGTCTCCTTAAATTACTCTCTTCTTCCCTTTGTATATCGCACCTGTTTGTGTGTGTCTGCGGTCTAATGTGTTGCTGTTAGCTGCTTCTAATTATTCTTCCTCTGCACCGAGGACATCCAGCATCCTGCATCCAAACACACTCTCTATCTTCTGCTTCAGTCTGGTGGGACAAAACATTAACATCAGCACCTCGGCTCAGTGTGAGAGTCTCTCTCTCTCTCTCTCCTCACTGTAGTAATCAATCATCAGTGCAGGCTCTCTCTCTCTCCCCCCCTTTGAGCTGACAGGTCCTATTTGTTATACCGCTTCCACAATGCTGGACTGTGGTATTCACTGGCACAGGAAAACACACATTCTCAAACACATAACCCACATGTTCAGCATGCACAGCAAACCCAGAGGTAATAACACATATAGTACAGTACAATAAAAACATAGAGATTTTGCACATTTTTTTGTATATTTTCTGTGAAGTAATAACACAGTTAAGTTCATTACAGATGTGTACATTACATTAAAATTATATGTTTCAAGCCTGGGTCTTGAACAGCAGCTATGGGTATCTCCAGAAATTGGCAGAAATCATTGTACTCATCATTATATTTAGACATTTTAGCAGTAGCTGTCAGAACATCCACGGTGATAATGCAGCGGTGCTAACGGGTACCGCTACAACTACTGTAGCATGATTTTTCAAGGACACACCAAGACATTTTCTGGGTAAATAATTTGGATATAAACAAATAATGTGTTTTTTGGACAGATACAAAGAACACCTGAATCATGACACTTGACCAGCCTGTTCTCATTCCCAGGGCACTGATTACAGCAGGGTCAGTGTCTGTGTCTGATTTCAATGCCGAAGGCACTCTTTAGCATCTGTATGAGACGTACCAGGCTTTTAACCAATTCCAATGTGCAATCATCCCTGGAAATGATATAAATGGACTGCACTTGTATAGTGCATTTCTAGTCTTCCGGCCACTCAAAGCACTTTTGCACTGTGTCACATTCACCCATTCACACACTAGTGGCTGAGGCTACCATACATGGTGTGAACTGCTACTCAGTAATTATTCACACACACTCACACACTGATGGAACAGCCATCAGCAGCAATTAGGAGTTTGGTATCTCGCCCAAGAGTAGAGGAGCTGGGGATCAAACCGCTGATCTTTCAATTAATGGACGACCCACTCTACCTCTGAGCTACAGCAGTACAAACACAGAAAAAATACACAAGTACTGAGAGGGGGGAGTGGACGATGGGTTGAACATGCATAAGATTTTCACCCAGAAGACCACTGTCCTGTATGAACATTGAGTTAACAACGTTACATAGTTAACGTCACATGCCATGCATATCACACGATATCTGTCTCATGACATCATCGTGAACTTACTTAAGTTACTTAACAAACAAATGTATTTATATATGTATCTCTCTCTCTCTCTCTCTCTCTCTCTCTCTCTCTACATATATATTTCTATTTCTAGGCTGAACTTTGGGCTGATTGTTTGGTTGAATCTGTGGTTAGATGTTATTGGTTGTTTTTGTTACTCTCAGATTAATTCTGAGATTCAGACTATTAAAAAAAAAACATGATCAAGAGTGAAATAAAGTAATGATGAGGTTCACAGTTTGACAAATTTGGTTTATCATCCAGCCCAATTTCAAACCCCTGATATCCCTTGTATCATTTTGCACAAAGAGCTGACACAATTTGAATCACTGCAACTCAAAATTGCGTGCCAGGTCAAACTCAAAGAATAAGATAAAAGCACAAAAACAAACTGAAATTTGTTTGCATATTGTTCCATCAAATTAGCTGAAATATCAAAGGCCGCCTCTGCCTAGAGTTGCAGTAAATGTGGAGGGTAAAATGCTAAAAATGCCTTTTTATATGAAACTGTGTTTTTCAATCTTCATTTCTTTTTCAAAAAAGCAGCAAGTGTAATGCTGGGCTACACACAAAGCACTGATAGATCTCATGGTTAAATGAATGAGTTCATAAGCAGAAATTACAGAGAGATGGGGATTATATACTGCAGACTCTGCAGAGACAAAGAGTACCGTTACAAAGAAAAAGGGATGAGAACTGTAAAGGGAAATAAAGAAAAGATGGAGGATAAAAGAGGAGAAAGTGTAGGAACAAAGGAAAGATGAAGAAATGACTGATACATTCATACAGAAATACAAACAGGCCCAGCTGTGGAGCTGCATAACTGTGTGTGTGTGTGTGTGTGTGTGTGTGTGTGTGCATGTGTGTGTGTGTGTGTGTGTGTGTGCAGTCTTGCCGACTTCAGCATTTTTCCCCACATTATTCTTGGTCATTTGATTTGAGAGGCTCTCAGGATGAACCTGCCGATGCAAGCACTTTTGCAACAGCACCACACACACACACACACACACACACACACACACACACAGATCCTTATGAGACAGTCAATATTCAACTGCGGAAAAATGATCACTGTGTGCACACACCCACACTGTGATGGCCGCACCTGCTACTGAATGTTGGTATCCCTCCTGCACACAATACGCTCCTCATTGAGTTTGTTGACCTTCTGACTTTATGCACAATCCCCTCAGAAAGGCTAAATATCAACATGTTTTTAACTCATGAATTATTCTCTTGAAGATAAAAATAATGATGATTAAAGAAATTTAAAAAATTGAGCAGGGCAAGGCCGTCTCTGTGGCTTTAGCCCCTTTTACAGTGCTAAAGTGAGAATATCGTGCCATTATGCCGCCTTGCCCTTCTATATAAAAAGTACAATTGGGGAGTAGGGGGACAGATTTGTCTTGCCTCTGAGTCTGAGCCAAAACAATGCCTGTATAAACGGGACGGCCAGCAGGAAGGGATCATGGGCTGTACAGGTGTGATGTTCTGATGATGTGTTATTCGTGCGACCCATCGCTGGAGATTTGAAAAGTAGCTGATTGTAGTTAGTAGCTAACTCAAAGAAGATGAGCATCAGCTGAAAATGTCTGCAAATTGGGAAAACAATGAGGTCCGGGAGCTCCTTACCCTCCGAGCAGAGGACCAGACCAGCTACTATATAACAGGGATGGTAAAGAATTGTTATTGCCATGTTATGCTATTACTATAGTTTATATAGCAATGCTAATGCATGTGTTATGTGTCACACTAGAGGCAAACACTGTTGTGTTGCTAGTTAATAACCAGATTTGTGAGACCAGTTATGCAGACGGCCTGTAGGGTTAGTGAATCCAGATAATGAAAAGAAGAAGTCAGTGAATGTTGTTATCATAGCCTGAGTTTAGTTCTGTTTATTTGACCTCTTTTATGGCCCCAAACTGTGTTGCACATTTTGTAAATTGTATCTTTGATTTTTGGGTAAATAGAACCATCTTTTTGAAAATCCACCTGTGATTCGTCATGCCTGCCAGCTCAGTCCCCAAAACACACACACACACACACACACACACACACACACACACACACACACACACACACACACACACACACACACACACACACAGTTAAAGTGATGCACACCTGCACTCTCCTCCTCTCTGCTGTCTCTCAGCTAATGAATGCAAATGACCTGGAAACTTTCATCTGTGTGTTCACATCACAGTTGCTCATGCAGATGTGACTCTGTCCTGTGGAAATCCATGTAGCGAGGAAATAAATGGTACGAAATGATAGACAAAGGGCATCTGATGAAGAGCATGATCTCCTGTACACACCTAGCGTTAATCATCTGGATTTGCCTGCTTCTGTAAATGTTTTACTATTCAAGCAGGAAACGCAGCAATGTCTGGGTAAAACAACAACTTTCCCCGGTGGAAAAACAGCAATAGATTGCTAAAGGAAGTAAAATATGTTAAGTGGCTAAAAAGCTGCTGGATACACAATCATGACTCACTAAAACCCAACCAGTTTGTTGTTTCTTGGTCTTTAACAGTGTTCTACAGCTTGGCAGGCGTCTCACTTTGTTTTTCACGACATCTATCATCCCGTCCACCTCCAGATAACAAAGTCAGCTCATATACCATGATGTTATCATATTGTGATATGATACAGTGGCATGCAAATATCTGGGCACTCCTGGTTAAGATTTTGTTTACTGTGAACAGTTAAGTCAGTAGAGGATGAAATGATCTCCAAAATGCATAAACATGAAGATGAAATATGCTTTTCAACATTTTAGGAAAGATCATTGTATTATTTTTGTTTTGTACAATTTTAGAGTCAAAAAAAGGAAAGGAGCACCCTGCAAAAGTTTGGGTACCCCAGGACATTTGAGTTCTCAGACATCTTTCAACAGGGTCTCAGACCATAATTAGCCTGTTAGGGCTCTGGCTTGTTCACAATCATCATTAGGAAAGGCCAGGTGATGCAAATTTCAAAGTTTTATAAATATTCTGACTCATGAAACCTTGTTCCAACAATTACCAGCCATGGGCTCCTCTAAACAGCTGCCTAGCACTCTGAAAAATAAAATAACTGATGCCCACAAAGCAGGAGAAGGCTATAAGAAGATAGCAAAGTGTTTTCAGGTAGCTGTTTCCTCAGTTCTTAATGTAATAAAAAAGGCAGTTAACAGAAGCTGTGAAGGTCAAGTTGAGGTCTGGAAGACCAAGAGAACTTTCTTAGAGAGCTACTCGTAGAATTCTTAGAAAGGCAAAGCAAAACCTGTTTGACTGCAAAAGACCTGCAGGAAGACTGATCAGACTCTGGAGTGGTGTTGCACTGTGCTACTGTGCAGTGACACCTGTACAAATATGAAAACCTTTCCTGTGTCCATGAAATTCAATTCAGCATCAGAACTTTGCAAAGGAAAACATCTAAACAAGCCTGATCCTTCTTGGGAAGACGTCCTGTGGATTGATGAAGCTGAAACAGAACTTTTTGGATGCAATGTACAAAGGTATGTTTGGAGAAAAAGGGTTGCAGAATTTCATAAAAAGAACACATGTCCAAGAGCTAGAAGCCTTTTGCAAGAAGAATTGGTGAAAATCCTTCAAACAATAACTGAAAGACTCTTAGCTGGTTACAAAAAGTGTTTAGAAGCTGTGATACTTGCCAAAGGGGGCGCTACTGCATACTGACCATGCAGGTTGCCCACACTTTTGCATGAGGCTGTTTTCCCTTTTTTGTTATTTTGAAACTGTAAAGGACTTAAATTAAAAAGTAATCTTGCTTAAAATATTGAAGAAATGTGTCATCTTTAACTTTTTGTCTTTTGGAGAGAGACACCACAGTAATGTGTAGTCTGTTGATGTTCATGTATGTATGTAAATTGTATGTTTGTAAACTGAATGTGTTTGCAGCCGCCAGGTACTGAATGTCCATGACAAATTTCCTCCTTGAGGACAATAAAGTTGATTCTGATTCTGAATTTACTTTCTTAACTACTCACAGTAAACAAAATTTTGACCAGGGGTGCCCAAACTTTTGCATGCCACTGTACATGTGAAATGTATAAATATAATGTACTCATGGTTTGCAGAAATGACAATACCAATTTTTTCTTCTGGGACTAGGCTGCAGTAAAAATGGAGTTGCAGCCTTTTGAGGACTGAAAGCCGACCCTTTGTGTCCATGCCAAATTAGATGGTCCCAAATGAATGGTGCATTCAGGTGTTTTTGTCAAACAAAAAAGTCAGAACTGTGTTTTCTTTTATGACCCTCACTCTCTGCTCACGCTGATAGAATACCCTTCTGTTCAGTTCACTCCACATCAAATGCAGTGAATGCTGCCTCTCAGTTGCATTATGCAACGCAACATTTTTGAGTACAGTTATACAACTGGAGCCTACCTCATGAATGTACAGAGACAGAAGCAGAGAGCCAGGGGCCTGGAGGAGAGAAGAGAACACACATGCACACATGTAGACTATGACTGTGCAGATACACACTGAGCTTACATTACAAACAGTGACCCAGTTCAGCACCATGGACAGAGGTTCCCAGTCCCCTCTCATAAAGCTCAAAACAAGAACTGTAACTTCTAGTGCTGTCCTAGGCAGCAGCCCATCAACAGAAGCACATGTCTGACTGTCTTTTTATTGTCAATTATTTTAGTTTTAAGTTAGTATTTACAGTTAAGCTAGCAGCATATCACAACCACAATGCACTCTTCAGAGTTTCTTCAGGTTTTTCTTGTGCCCCTGGGTTTGGGACAGTGTTTTAACCAGCTACATGAGCACAGCAGGGGGGTGGGCTCCTTTGTTCACACCAGGGAGCAACTCCTACCCCGAAGATTTAACATTCAAGTCTTTTTATTAAATATGCTGGGATGTTTTTTCTTTGGAGGGGGTGGGTGATGTGTGCAAAAGTGTGTTGTGTAGATTGTTTTATGACAGAATAAACCATACAGAATTTAATAATTATACAGTATATGTATGGAAGTAAAATGGAGCTCTGTGTGGCTGGGAGGATGCACTCATCTCACTGACGGAATAATGTATTTTCTCTATGGAGCATCTCAGGGGGTCTTAAATGTAGACTGTGTCAGGGCAATAAATCAAGCAGCTATGTCTGATTTATTAGAATTGTGTTTTTATGAATGGTCATTTAGTTTTTATGAAGAAGTTTGTGGCTGTGACACATGACAGCCTCTCTGAGACCTCACGCCATTCCTGTGAGGATATACAAGGTGCAGAGGCTGTGATGTGTCAGGGTGCTCCTTTAAATGCAGCATATTCAATACAAATACTAATTTTCATGAGTCACTATTTTGTTATTTCAGTGCAGTTGTCCCAACACAGTTGCCAAAGAAGGTGTTGGCATTGTATGTTTTTGTTAACTACAATATAATATAGCAGATATGTTGAAATTTTACATTTCAAAGGCACACAAAACACTTGGTTATGGTAAGAAAAAGGTTAAGTTTTTGGCTTATAATACCGGGATTAGAGGCACCCCTCTAGCAGAAAGAGCAGTAATATCTTACGATAAAACAGCCACTTTTCATGCAGGAAAAGTAGCAATGGCTCGGTAAAGACATGCTGTTCATGCCACTATCTCGGTAGACAATGCAGAAATCTTACTATAAGAACAACCATTTTTCATGTCACTATGCTAGCAAGAAACTAAGCAATGTCTCTGAAAAAATCGAACGCTTTCTGTGCCACAACCCCGGTAGAAAAAGCAATCATCTCACTAAAAAACAATTGCTTTATATGCCAATATCTCGGGAAGAAAAGCAGTGATGATATCAGTAAAAAACAAATGCTGTTCATGCCACTATCCCAGCGGAAAAAGCAGCCATCCCATGAAAAAAAAATAGCTTTTCATGCCACTATCTCAGCAGAAAAAGCAGCAATATCACTAAAAAACAATTGCTTTTGTGCCTAAAAAACTGCTGGAAAAACAGCACCGGGTTGCTGCAAACACCCACATTTGGTAGCTAAAAAGCCTCTGGAAAAACAGCAATGACTAGCTTAAACACAACCAGTTTTGTTGTTTGTTGGTTTTGAACAGCAGTCTGCAGCTTGGCAGACATTTTTTCTAGATGGTACATTATCCACTACCCCCTTCACCAGATGACAAAGTCAGGTAGGTCAGATTAGAAATATTGATATGATATATAGAGTATGAAACTTGCAAACATATCCATGCTTTGCAGAAACGTACAATGCTTATATTGTTTTCTGGGGATTAAGCTAACCCTCTGAGCTCAGAAACATCAGAGTATCTGGATCTCACAAAAGACACCAGAACCTTTTTGTTTACCTACTCAGAGTTTTGCTCTCAGGCCAGAATCAGATGGCAGAAAGACAGGGCAGTTTACCCAAAATTCAGCCGTCTATTAGTCGAGTGGGGGGATGTGCTTTGGGGCTCAGTCAGTGCTGATGTTCAATAAGGAAGCTCTGGTAAATGCGTTAAACAGACATTTCATTTCATAACAGAGTAACAGAGACAGAGAGAGAGATACGAGTGTGAGTGAGGGAAAGCTACTAGGGCTAATAAATAACAGTGTGTAGTTGTAGTGATTATTGTTGCTTTGTGATCTTGTAATGTGAGGATGATTGCAATTACACTGCAGATAATGTGTGAAATTTCTCCTGATGGCAGTGACGCGACTCTGAATCATTTTCTGAATCAGAAACATTGATATCTGGCATGTTTTCTTTTCAGTCCAGTGGCTGGAACTGCTGACCAGAGCTACAGTATAACACCACTCCACAGTGTATTTGTGAAGGTGCTATTCATAATAAACATTTAATACTTGTATAGAAACTTAAACAAGAGTTCTATTTATTTCCTGAAGTGTACATTTTCTGATAAGCTTGGTTTTCATTAGTTGTTTGATGCTATAAAGGGGGATTTGATGACATGATTGACAACTCTGTGTACCAGTGGGTGTGCTTATGATCAATGGGGCTGCTTGCCATTGGTATGGACAGGTGTTTGGGCAGGAACTGGATACCGCAGAGATCACTACTGCGCAGACTCCAAATAACGTCAAAATGTCAGTGCAAGATGGCAATGGCTATATGCGGGATATTTTGGAAGATGGGAGTTAGCGGAGATGCATTGTCCATCTTTATATACAGTCTATAATTTGCACCATAGAGTTGAATTGTGAGAAATATAGGATCCAGTGGTTTTGGAGCTTGACTTAATATACTAGATCAATAGTGATTAGAAACAAGGTTGAAGAATAATTAGACTCAATTTGTTCATATCTTGATTAGGGTTTGGTCGGTATGAGAAAAAAAAAACGGTCCGGTTTTTGTAAAAAACCGCATCAAGTCGGTAATACCAGATTTTCGCCACTTGGAGGCGCAATTGACTCATTTAAAATAAAAAACGACCTTAGGACAAAAGAGTGACAGTAACAAGTTGTTTCTTTTATTCCTTACATATAAATTTTGCAGCTTACTCAATCAGTGCAAACAAGGGTTGCCTCCTTCGTCTGGCTCAAAGCGAAAGTGTTGCCATAGTGGCGCATTCCTTGATTTCGTCGAGACTAAATTGTCCGCCATTATCGACTCCCCGTCACTATTAAACAAACTCCAGGCTACAGTAGAGGCGCATGCGCACTCGCACCTCCTAGCTCAGTCCCCGCCCCACCCCCCTCTTTCTCCTGCTTGCTGTGCGCTTGGTGAAGAGGCAGACACAGGTGCTCACAGACTCGGGCTTACTATAAGCAGAGTGGACTACGTGTAAAAATGTCTGTGAAAAATCCCCGCGATGTGAAAAATACATGCCAAACAGTCTTTTGTGTGACACTGGTGCGAGGAGCGAAGTCCGCTTTTACCGGGCGGACCTCCGCGGCGTCCGCTCCGCGTACGTTCTGCCCGAGTATGCGGTCCGGTCGGTCTCAAAAAATAAAACCCGGTCCAAGACGGAGTACCGGACCGAATTGGTATTAGCGAGAACCGACCCAACCCTAATCTTGATCATGTAAATCAGGGGTTCCCCCTTTGGAAGGGTAAGTAAAAAAAAAATGCAGGGTAAAAATATATTTTTCATGGAAGACAGTTAAGACAGTTTGCATTTTTCCTTTTTTTTCCTTTCCAGAAATTCTTAGTTTAACTCTATTTGCACGTATTAACTAGTATTACCTGGGGACTTCATGTGATTCGCATTAATTGCAGAGGTCATCTGTGATTGCAATCTCATGTTAATCTGCCATGTCTGTAATTTGTAAAGTAAAAATTGTGCCACAAATTACCTTCCAAATTTGGCCAAACACAGAGGTGATAAGATAATATTTGTGCAAACTGGTATCTCTGTGATGTTGGGTTGTTTTGAGGTCAATGTTTCAGAGGAAGAAAAAGATATACTTTATTAATTCCTGCAGGGAAATTCAATTTTTTCACTCTGTTGTCAGAAACACACACACATGTACAAACAGAACCTATACATTTATTAAAGGGAAATTTCGGTTTATTTCAACCTGTCTCCTATCGTCCTAAATTTGTTTCAAGTGACTAGTGACATGAAAATAATAGTTAGCATGTTAGCCGTTAGCCTAGATACAGCCAGGGCGCATAGTAGCATCAGACCTGTTAAAACGTAAGTGAACGGG
>NC_065523.1:5948496-5953750 GCF_006386435.1 Epinephelus moara | reverse complement strand
TTGTTTAGTGGACTAACTTTGCACTTGAAGGTTGCCCGTTCACTTACGTTTTAACAGGTCTGACGCTACTATGCGCCCCGGCTGTATCTAGGCTAACAGCTTACATGCTAACTATTATTTTTATGTCACTAGTCACTTGAAACAAATTTAGGATGATAGGAGACAGGTTGAAATAAAATTTCCCTTTAAATGGAGAGATGTCAGAGTGAGGGGGCCCTGGACAAGAGCCCTGAGCAGTTGGGGATTCAGTGCCTTGCTCTAGGGAACATTAGCACTGCCTAGGAGGTGAAATGGCACCTCTCCAGCTACCAGTCCACACTCCATACTTGGGGACTTGAACCAGTGACCCTCCGGTTCCCAAGCCAAGTCGCTATGGACTGAGCTACTGCCGCCCTCTCGGCATCTTCTGCCTCTGTCCTGGTCGGGAATCAAAGAAGCTGTGTTTGCAATTATAAATGAAAGTTTTGACAGCATTTTGGGTGGGGATTGTAAGTCACGTGAGGTCCCGGGGTAATAGTCCAGTAATAAAAGTGTTGTTGTTTTTTTGTTTTTTTCTGTAATCTTAAAATTTCCAAGTTGCATTTGTTAGCTAGCCAGAAATCAACGTATCCTACAAAAATGCACACACAACAACTCCTATGATATCCTACAAATTAGCGCCCAATGAATGACGATAGGTCCTTAATGCAAAGTTACATACTTAACATGAAGTTACGGAGGTTAGGTTTAGACTACACACAGTTTCGAACATCGGTCTCCAGTGTAAAGTCCTGTGTTTCGTGACTCATCCATCGCCCCAACATTCCTCCTTACAAAACCGTTTGGGACTGCTTCAGCGCATTGGTCACATGATCGCAGCCTTCGAAAAATATGTAGGCTATGCACAAATTACTGGCTCATGATTACAAGGGATGTGTATGGATTATTTTGCATTACTTTTCATAGGAAAACGTACAAATAGTTTACAAGAACAGCTTGCCAAAGTACCATACCAGATTTCAAGACTTATGAACCATTTTTCCTTTTCATATTGATGTATGAGTAATAGTCTTTAGGCAAGTGGGATAAACACTCCATTCTAACAGCTTAATTGCTCCTAAATTGCTCCTTGGTAACGCCTTAAAATATTCAAAATGTAGGAAAGGCTCAGGAAGGTTAGCATACTTAAAACCACCATTGGAGGGAACACTATCATCACTGAAGCAGAATGCCTGCAAACAAACACACACGCACACACACACACACACACACACACACACACACACACACACACACAGAAGCATTCCCTTAAGTAAGACTGCAACCACTTTCAGATGGAAATATGTTACAAATATGCAGAGTAGCAGTAGGCTGTTAGAAATGATATACTTGTGTAATAATTGGTTATTACTAGTAAGAACACTGCTGTTGGCTTGATACTACAGTCCTTCTCTTTTCCTCTCAGTCCCCTTGTGTGTGTGTGTGTGTGTGTGTGTGTGTGTGTGTGTGTGTGAGAGAGAGAGAGAGAGAGAGAGAGAGAGAGAGGCAGGCAGGATGATCAGCACATTAAAGGAAGGGCCAGAACCATATGTTAATTATGTAAATGATTGGCTTTAATCAGGCTCAGCCATGTAGCAAGTTATTGGGTAAGGAGAATGTGTAGATCCAGCACAATCCCAATTAATATTCATCTGGAACTGTGCTTGTGTGTGTGTGTGTGTGTGTGTGTGTGTGTGTGTAGCTTTGGACTGAGTGAGGATGAATTAATAGTTTGATGAGGGATGAAAGAGCTGGAGTGGCTCGGTTCTGCTCCCCATCTGTCTTCACCTCAGTCGCCTTTGAACACACACACACACACACACACACACACACACACACACACACACACACACACACACACAGAGCTGTAGAGAGGACGCCTGTGTCCAGTGAGAGGTGAATATTCCATTTTTCAGCCAGACAAATGGGGTAAGTTGAATTTTAGCACATCTAAAGCCATATGGGGAGCTACTGGAGGAGCCACATGGAGGGTGTTGGCAACACTGTTGTCTGTCCCAGCTGCTCTATAGACAGACAGACATACAGACAGACCAAAGCACAGACATACAGATGGATGAGGGACAAATGTCAGTGACAATGTTAAGCAGGGCTCGACATGAACTTTTTTGAAACACTTGTCCTTTGGACAAGTAAATTTACCTTTAATTTGTCCAGTAATTGTATTTGCCAAGATTTTCAGAAACCTACAAAGACTGAACAACCCCACTCAAAGTTTTCAGCAACATTTTTTAGAAGTCTTTGCACTCACAAAGAAGCACATGCAATGATTATAGTTGCTACTGAGCCCTAAAAGGCTAACCAATATGTAGATTCTAACAGGTTCTTGTACCAAAATGGTCAATGAGAAATGCCATAATTGGAGAGAACTTTAGATTATATCTGAATCAATGAATGGCTCCTCTTTCGCATCCTCAGAAATCAATGTACAGCACTTATTAGAAAATCCAAAACTGACTATTACTTGACTTTGACCTCTGATTCTTTTAACAATCATTCTAAGTTTTGGAAGACGGTCAAAGCTCTGCAGAACAAGAGGGTTGCTGGCCCTCCTCTAAAACTGAGGGTCAGTGATTCCTTTCTTTCTGACAAAAAGGACATGTCTAATGCTTTTAATGTACATTTCAAAAAAGCTAGCCATATTTTTGATGAACGGTACCCCAATTGTAACTTGAGTCACGGCGCTGTGTTCCCTTAATCCAGCTAATATCTTACCTACTTTTGACTTCAGGCCGCTTTTGGTATCCGAAGTATTGCAGGCCTTATTGTCTCTTGACTCGAAAAAGGCTGCAGGGCCGGATGGTCTTGACCCTTATTTTTTAAAACTTGCAGCCCCGGTTTTAGCTCAACCAGTCACTGATATTTTAAATCTTTTGATTTGTACACAGGCAGTACCTGATATTTGGAGACAAGCCTTTGTCTCTCCTTTATTGAAAGCCGGTGACCCAGCGGACTTAAACAATTATCGTCCCATTTCAAATCTGTGTACTCTAGCTAAAATCCTAGAATCGCTAGTTGCTGATCAATTGAAGTCATTTATTGAACAGCATAATATTCTTAACCCTATGCAATCTGGTTTCAGATCGAAGCACAGCACCGTGACTGCCTGTTTGAAAGTTGTTGATGATATTAAGTCTGCACTTGAGAAGAAATGGTTCTGTGTTGCCTTATTTATTGACCTGTCGAAGGCATTCGACACAGTAGACCATTATATCTTGCTGAAGTCCTTGTCGAATGTTGGTTTTGGCCCCAGCGTGATTAACTGGTTTCTGAGCTACCTTTCTAATCGATCTCAACTTATCAGGCTAGGTGACACTGTTTCTGACCCAGTCACCTTGGATAAAGGGGTACCGCAAGGTTCCATTTTGGGACCGCTACTTTTTTTGTTATATGTGAATAATTTATGTGCCCAATCAGTGCACTCATCTTTTCACATGTAAGCGGACGATACGATCCTGTATTCTTGTGCTCCTACCCTTGGTGCTGCAATTTCTAATCTACAATCTGATTTTGTTGTAGTGCAGCATGTGCTTATCGATTTTAAATTGCTTTTGAATGGGAGCAAGACAAAGGCTATGCTGTTCGTACCAAATAAGACTGTACTCTCCAAGCCTCCTAGGTGTATTTTAACTCTTGATGGTACCAATATTGAGTATGTTGATACGTACAAGTATCTTGGTATCTGGCTGGACGCGAATTTTAACTTTAAGCAGCACATTGATTTGTTGACAAAGAAACTTAAGTTTACTGTTGGTTTTCTTTATAGGTTAAAATCCTGTTTTTCTTTGCCCTCATGCAAGCGGCTGGTAGCGAGCTTATTTTTATCTCAGCTTGACTATGGTGACACAGTGTACAGATTTGCTTGCCCAACTGTCTTGGCAAAACTTGACCCGCTGTATCATGCTGCGTTGAGATTCATTTTAAATTCTGCTTTCAGGACTCACCATTGTGCATTGTACACTCTAGTGGGCTGGTCCTCACTCACTATGCGCAGGATTCCGCACTGGTATATTTTGATTTATAAGGCCTTGTTGTGCATTTTGTCTGCGTACATTAAATCAAAATTTTTCCTGGCTCAAGACTCCCACAACCTCAGATCCAGCACCTGGTTGCGTTGCATCGTGCCCTCAGTATGGACTGAGGCTGGTCGTAGGGGTCTGTCCTATTTTGGCCCTTGGTCATGGAATGACCTCCAAACGCGACTCAAGTTGGCCTCTCTAGTCTCTTTGGAGAGCTTTAAGCACAATACTGCCGAGCTTTTGACCACTGTTTGCTCCTGCCATGGTGTTTAGTTTGCACTGATCGTCTGCTGCTGTCTTTTATTGTTTTTGTCTTTTTATGTGATCATTCCTTGTGCTTGTTGATGGTAGTCTTTTTCCTCTTTATCACATCTCCTTTGACTGTGGTTTGTATATGTGTGTTTGTTTTTATTTGTTGCTCTCCGACGTTTAACGCTTCCACCTCTTGGCCAGGTCACCATTGTAAAAGAGATTTGATCTCAATTGGTTTTATCTGGTTAAATAAAGGTTAAATAAAATAAAAAAATAAATTTATAATATTGACAAAAACTGATGTTAAATAGACCAAAAAGCTACTCTCACTCACACCATAACACTACTATTTGCTTTACTGTTTTGTCTTTGACTGATGTTCAGCTATGTCTATGACTATGTCTTTTTAGTAGAATATCTTAATTGAAAAATAAAGTTTGGGGTGTCTTTATTTATGTAAAAAGAGTAAAATATGAATAAAATAAAATAATACTGCAGAAAAAGAAAAAAAAAGAAAGGTAAAGAACAATTAATAAATACCTTGATGGAGCCCACACTTTGACTGCGGGTATATTAAGTAGAGTTAAATTCAATACTTTCATGATAAAAAAATTGCTCTGAGATGTGTGAAATGTGGGTGGTTATTAGGCAGTAAAGTCATTTCCTTTAAAAGGGCTCTATGTGAAATTCAGAGCGTATGAGTTGTCTGCACATGGTTCTCAACATGGAGTTGGTTGAGCTGGCAGCTAGCAGCTAACGGTGCTAACTCCACAAACAGCGTGAAACAATGGCAACACTGCTGACAGAGATAACGTGTTAACCAAGGGGAAAGTGGACGGCAGATGCTATGTTTCTGTGGACGTGCTGACGTATTGCGGTAAGCGAGTTGTGTCCTTTCCGGTGTTTCTGTGACGGCGTCTCTGTACTGCTCTGGTGAATTCTACTAG
>NC_065523.1:5896978-5947996 GCF_006386435.1 Epinephelus moara | reverse complement strand
GAGCCATTAGCATAAACCTTTCTCATGTGTTTCAACTTAAAACTACAGCGGAGGTAAAGTATGAAACTGCTTGTGTGAGCATGTGTGAGATAATGTGGTCATCCTGCTTACAATGGGCAGAATATTCTTTCAGATTTGAATGATTCTATAATTCATCAAATCCTGCTTCCACTTTAATTTGGAGTCCAAACAAACACTGGCTTGGTGTCACTGCAGTAAACTAGAGTAGTGGTAGCTGCCACTGTGACAGAGTGTGTTAATACTGATTTTGTGTGTTTAAATATTCCACTGTCTTGTCCATGTTATCTGGATGGAAAACATAGACATTGAGACCCTATATACTAATACCATAAGATAAATATTTCATAAACCAACTATCATTACTAGCAGCTCCATCCATGTTACAGTGGCATGCAAAAGTTTGGGCTCCCCTGTTCAAAATTTTGTTTACTGTGAGTAGTTAAGTAAGTAGAAGATGACCTGATCTTCAAAAGGCATTAAGTTTAAGATAACAGATTTCTTCAATATTTTAAGCAAGATCACCTTATAATTTCAATTGTTTACAGTTTCAAAATAACAAGAGGAAAAGGGCCTGATGCAAAAGTTTGGGCACCCTGCATGGTCAGTACTTAGTAGCGCCCCCTTTGGCAAGTATCACAGCTTCTAAATACTTTTTGTAACCAGCTAAGAGTCTTTCAATTCTTGTTTGGGGGTTTTCCACCAATTCTTCCTGCAAAAGGCTTCTAGTTCTGTGAGATTCTTGGGCTGTCCTGCATGCACTGCTCTTTTGAGATCCATCAACAGATTTATTTATTAATTAAATGAATCCATTCTTTCTTCTACCTGTGAAATGTTCCCTGTTCCACTGGCTGCAACAAAAGCTCAAAGCATGACCAATCCACCCCTGTGTTTAAAAGGTGTTTATTTCATGAAATCCTGCATCCTTTTTTATTCAAGCATACCTTTGGTCTTTGCATCCAAAAAGTTCTATTTTAACTTCATCAGTCCACAGAACTTCCCAAAAAGCATCAGGCTTGTTTAAATGTTCCTTTGCAAACTTCTGATGCTGAATTTTGTGGTGAGAACACAGGAAAGGTTTTCTTCTGATGACCCTCATGAAGGTCATGTTTGTACAGGCGTTGCAGCACAGTAGAATAGTGCACCACCACTCTGGAGTCTGCTAAATCTTCCTGCAGGTCTTTTGCAGTCAAACAGAGGTTTTGATTTGCCTTTCTAGCAATCCTATGAGCAGCTCTCTCAGAAAGTTTTCTTGGTCTTCCAGACCTCAAATTAACCTCCACAGTTCCTGTTAACTGCCATTTCTTAATTACATTACAAACTGAAGAAACAGCGACCTGATAACCATCAGTTATTTTAGTTTTAGTGTTAGGCAGCTGTTAAATGTTGGGACAAGGTTTCAGGAGTCAGAATATTTATAAAGCTTTGAAATGTGCATTACCTGGCCATTCCTAATGATGACTGTAAACAAACCATAGTCCTAACAAGCTAATTATGGTCTGAGACCCTGGTAAAAAGTGTCTCAAATGTCTTGGGGTGTCCAAAACTTTTGCATGGTGCTTCTTTCAATTTATTTCGCTCTAGAATTGTACGAAACAAAAATAACACACTGATCTTGCTTAAAATGTTGAAAAGCATGCTTCATCTTTCACTTAACGCTTTTTGGGGATCAGTTTACCTTCAACTCTCTTAACTATTTAGGTAATGAAATTTAGACCAGGGGTGCCCAAATTTTTGCATGCCACTGTATGTTGGATTGAGTACAATGTGTGTGATTATGGCAAAAAACAAAAAAAGGAAAATGTCATGCAGTGTAACAGTGTGGCTCACTAGTTTTTGACAAAACAAAAACAACACCAGCACTGACAGATCATTTTTCCTATTTAATGTAATCTGAACAGAATCAAACACGTTTTACCTTAAAATCCTCATAAGTGGACACCGGTGATGGTGCCACTGTTCGGTTTGTTTTGATTCTTGCCATAACCATGCACCTGATACACCTCACCATAATAGTTTTTGACAAAAATGGTGCTCTATGGCGCAGAGGGAGAAGATTTATCAGGCTGTAGATACACACACAATCCTTGATAGCAACAATCTCTACTTCCCACCCCTGCAATATTGTCCCTCTCTGACTTCCTAATCATCGGCACCATCACAGTCTTCAGAAACACCTTCAGAGAGATTGGCATTATCATTATCATCTTAACATAAACATCATCAAGTACACATTAACAACTTAGTCTTATCAGTGCTGCCATTACCGCCGTCATCAACCTCAGGAAAAGAGTGTCAACTAAAACATCAGCAGCAAGAGTAGAAATCTGTTTAACTGCTAAAATGTAATAAAGCACAGTGTGTGTGTGAGAGAGAGGGAGAATATCCCTGTGCTCTATGGCTAACCCAGGTGAAGCTGCAGATGGAATGTTAAACAGTTTTCAGATCGATGTCAGTGAACGCAACTCAACTGCGCCATTTGTTCAGCCGTGAGAGATGTCAATACACCCATGAGGGTCATCCGTCTCTGTGATTTCCCCCAGTGTGTGTGTGTGTGTGTCTCTCACTCACTGTAGAATTCTCACTCTATAGATATCACTCAGTTTCTCTCTCTCCCGTATAGAGCTGCAAACACACCCTCAAATCACATTAAAATACGCTGCTCCATCTCTAAGAACATTTCCAATTATTGCTTTAAGTGCTCTTCCATCACTGAATGTCAAGTATCAGGTGTCACATGACACACACATACAATCTGTGTTCATCCTGCTGTAGGCTGTCTGTGTGTGTGTGTGTGTGTGTGTGTGTGTGTGTGTGTGTGTGTGTGTAAAGAGGGATGAGTGAAACTCTATCTGTGCGTTGATCAATTGTGGAACATGGGAATTGAATTGAAAGCATGCTTCAGAGCTCAGAATTCCTTTAAATAATATCGAGAAATGACATGCTGCATTGATTTTTTTCCCCCTCTCTCTTCACAGGGAGGTCAAAGGTCAAACAGCACCCTGAAGCTGAGACTCAGCATCTCGCCTGAGACAACAGAACAGAGGACTTTCTCTAAAGTTGTAATTTAATACAATATTCTGATACTGTATGATCAGACACAGTGTGCTGCTCAGATACCAACAGCATCAATCTGTAAAGTATTTTTTTTTTTTAATTTAGATTGAGGTTAAACATTTATTACTGCACTCCTTACAATATCAGTATGAAAAGTAACAGTTCCCTGCCAGTAGCTACGACAGAATGACTGGTGTAGATTTATTAAAATGAAAAGAAACTACTATAAATTTTTAAATATTTACCTCAGTGTCTGAGAGAAGCAGGCCATTATTTAGAACAGACTATTGCTATTTCATAAAATTTCATATCACGGTTATTGTGCCCAAAAATATCACGGTTATCATTATTATGGCGGTATTGTTGAAATGTGCTCAAAATGTTCAAAAAGTACTTATACACACACTGAAATCAATTAACCAAGTTTTATTTCGAAAAACAAATAAAATAAAGAGCACAATGTAATTTCTGTCTAACAGAAAGTCTAACATGTTTGATTTTCTTTTTGTCGTTCACGATTACTCCCATCACAGCCGACCAATAGAAACACAAAGTTAGCTGCTGCCCAGGGGCGTCGTTTCAGCAAAAGCTAAGGTATGGCAATATGACATGACGTCACAGAGCTACTGATGATAGAGTTTCAAAAATATGAACTTATATAAAACTTACATGACACTTACACTTTGGTCTTTGACCTATCAGAAGTACATACTATGCTATTGAAAACTCTTTCAAAGGACATGAAGCTGTTTCTCACATTCATAATACCTCATGTCTGCATGTAATGCACGATTTGGTGAGAGCAGTGAAAACATCGGACCTATTTCGGCGCATATTTCAGCTCCGAGCAGTGAAAACATCGGACCTATTTCGGCGCATATTTCAGCTCCACGGACAGCGAGCGGATGTTTAATTATCATTAGTCATGTGTTTAACTTCACAGAAAATAAAGGAAATAANAAACAACCAGCCAGTGCACCTCGGACTATCTAACATATCACATCTGATCACTTGCAACAAATATGACGGACACTCACAAATAAGATGACTACAGAACCTCTCTCTTTTGTTTTCTCCCAATTCCAAGGTATGGCAGCTGCCATACTTCACCATACCTAAATGACGCCTATGGTGCTGCCATAGACAACTGTACGGCAACAACACCCCAGCCTTTTCAATATTTCCTCTAGGGATGTTACCACACCGAGTAATAGGGCAAAATGATGGTGTGAAACAGCAGAGGCACTTTGTCAAACCACTGAGTACTGCCATTAGCATCAAGCTAGCAAACAATGTTATTTCTTCAAAATGGAGATGGACATAAAGTAAGAAAATTAAAAAATAGTGGCGGGGCTTTTACTCACCACAACTGCAGAGGCTACCATCTGTATCTTTATATTTTTACTTTTTATGCGCTCCTGCTGCCTTGATAAAGTTAATGCATAGCGCTGTCATTTCAAACTCAACACTTCCTGTATGTGTTTCAAATTAAAAGCCCCTTATAACATCCATTGAGAGAATCCCTCCATTTTCTAAATAGGCTTTGATTGTGAAAGATTTACAGGAACTTGTGGAGGATTCAGTGACTTGTATGTTTGTGTACAGTAACGTTACTTCAAATGGAGCTCCTGCCATCTGCTGGCACTTTTTACGTTACTACAACATTTTGGCTGGCACATGAACAGACTCAGTGACTGAAATAATAGCAAAAGTAATAAAAATAGGACAAGAATGACCCGATGACATCACACATGTCGTGAAAGATGACCGGGGATAATTGGTGAGTACCATCGTGTAGTGTGTCATGTCTGTCAGCCAAGTCACGGCATGATTTTATGACTCTACAATCGTGTAATGTGACATAGTGACTTTCAGAGCTAGGGATGTCACGATACCAAAAATTCAGTAGTCGGTGCTGATACCGGTAAAATTAGACCATTCTCGATACCAAAGTGGATACCACGGTAAAGAAAACTAAATCCTAAGATCCCATGTACTTAAACAAGAAATACTTTATTAAAATATTTGCATATAAAACAACATTTCTATCAACAGATTGATATTACTTATGTTTTTTCTTTTTCTGTTTTCCTCTTTACCTATTTTTCGTTGTAAAAAACACTGATCAACATCCGCCATAAACACAATAAACCATTCAAATATTTACTATTTAAATCACGCTGACAGCGTTTGAGCCAACTACAAGAATGTGTGGAATTTCGTTGGTTTCATTTATTGTTTGTCCTGTCCCAATGCAAACGGCGTTTTTTCATGTCTGTGGTCCAGTTGTGGAAAAATCAGACGTCCCAGTACATTAAATCAAACGCACCCCAACTGCTGTGTTTAGCAGTAGACACGCATGCGCAGTCACATACTGCTGAGAGTGAAATCCCTGATCGTTAGCTCACACGCAGCTTATTCAAGCTGTTCTCTGTGTTGTTGAAATTAAACAAAACAACATGGAACATATCTGCTTTTAATGCTACTGATTTTGAGTGGGATATTTTTTGATGAACTGAATGACATTTAACGGAGCGAGACTTTGTCCTTTTAGAGGGGGAAAAAATTGTTGATGCGGAAACTGTGGAGCATGCACAGAGTGCCTTGGCCAGTTCCGTGTGATTGACTGTATACAGGCAGGAGTAATTCGAGTCTCAATCACATTATCTGGGTGTGTTAGTCTGACTTTGAGAAATCTGACTAACACGATCAATTGATTTTCTGTCATGTCATGTAAACATACTGAAAGTTAGGCTTCTGTCAGTAAAACTTGCAAACCAATGGCCAGAAAAAAATTGTTAGTATTGAACATTTCTGCAAACCAGGGATACATCTACATATTTTCACGTTATTATGTAGCAGACACCTTGAGACTTAATGCTTCTTTCAATTTCAACAACACTGTGGTTAACATGTGGTTAGGTTTAGACACAAAACCCACTCGGTTATGGTTAGGAAAACATCATGTTTGGGTTAAAATACCCAGTCTTGGTGGCTGGAGAAACTGTCAATGTCTCTGTAAAACACAAAAAACTGGAATTCATGGCTGGATAAAAATTGAGCATGGCGTCAGTTCAGGCAGTACCCAATGTCTCTCTGTAATACTGCAAATGAAAATAAAGTTTTCTTTAACTAAAGTGTTCCTGACTGAACAGGTATATTTGTTAAAAGCTGGAACTCAGTGCAGCAAAGTCGTGAGTATGATACAAATGTTGTTTTCTGATGGTATTTATACAGTGTAAATGTGCATTATACTGAATTTACCATGAAAAAGCAGTTGTGTTGTATTTGTTTGTGCTGGCCATGCCTTAGCTTTTAAATGAGAGTTTAAATCAGGCTAAAAAAACACAGCTACACCTACAGAGGTGTAGATACTTTGAAGGTCAACATTCAGACTGTTGCTGAGGTTAATCAATAACTTTCATCAAATTTGTCGAGCAGTGCAGGATAAAGCTTGACTGATGTTGCGCTATTTTTACCTGACCTTGTGTGACCTGACAGTAAATGGAAATTGAAGGAGTTGAAGTTATAGTCATCTCAAACTGCATGAAAAATGTTTTGAGTTTGAGTTTGAGTTTTTGTTCAATTTTGGACAAACGGGCACACAGCTCCAAACTTTATTTATGATGTCCAATTTATTTATAATTAAAAAAGTAAAATAAAATAGAATAAAATATCATAAAATAAAACAATATATTTTGCAATAGAGATACAGCAAAACTGATGTCTTACACTCACTGTTTTCATACAACTGCAGGACATATTGGAGGCCTATAAAACAGGGTCAAAGTAAACTATATTTGGCACCAAGTGTACCCTCAGAACAATATCTTGCAGCCAGTCCTGACCAAAACACAAGTGTACGCTTCCACATTTAATAACATCTGCTCTCACCTTTGCACCACGCACACTGCACTGAGCACATAAATACAGAAACGCATAAAGTACCTCTCAAAAGATCAGGAAAATGCCAACATCATCAGGGCGCTACTTAACTAAACTCTGCACTGCCACTTAGACCAGAGCACTTCAGTTTGTCCAGTATGAGGCCTTTACAGTTATAAAAGCCTCAGTGGTTGTTTGAGTCACAGTGGTGTCAACTGTGAAAGTTCATCAAAACGTAAAGCAGTTTTCTATGATGTGACCACAACTGCACAGCTAATTGGATCAAATAGGGTGGAGATAACCACACTGGTGCCTCTCTCTCTGTGAGTGTGTGTATGTGTGTGACGGAGAGAAGGGGGAAAAAGTCATAAAAAGAGAGAGCCTAACTAATTCAATTTCCTTTCCATTAGTGAAGGTCCAAGTCTCTCTTTTCTTTTACTTTCTCTTTCCCTCTCTTCCAGTGTTGGAGATATGTGAGACATCTCTGAGTAATGTGTTTCTGCAATCACAAGAGACAATCTGGCAATTTAATGCTATCTTTTATATTATATTTATATATTTCAGTAGAATCTACAGTGCGTTTTCATTGTAACCATTAAATGAATATCAAATGAGAGCTATGCATGTAACTACAGTTCGATAATACCTGGATGACTGGCACAGACAGTATGTAGCATCTGGATTTGCCCAGTCTGTGCTGAAGAATGAAAGAATTGCCGATACTGCAGAGAGTTGAAATGTGTTTTAAGAGTAACACCAATTCATGAGTGCCAAATCAGCATGGAAGCGAGGGTCAGCATGGGTCCACACAGACCCCTATGTGGACGCCTCAGCACAGCTCAATACATTCTCACTCCGATCTTGTCACATATCGACATTTGGTCATGGAATTTCCACGTCCAGATACAACGTGCAAGGTATTGTTGGTGCATTGGTTGTTGACGTTTTGCTACATCATGTTTTCAAAATACACTTCCATTTTCACATGAAATGTACAGTTTGTATGAAGTCTTTTTCAAAATAATAATATGTCGGTACATCATAGCAAATTGATGTTTTTTTTTCCTTCAACAACAAACAAACATGGTTAGGTTTAGGAAAAAAAGAACAGGGTTCGGCCTTAGAATCTTACGGGAGGCGAACATGGGGCTCTAGGGTGAAAGTGGTGGTTGTTGGACCCATCCACCACCATTCCCACCCGCCCTTTTTGAATTTTGGCTGCCTTAACTTTAGTTCTTGCCCCACCGCATTTTCCCCCTGATGCGGCAGGGAGTAAAACAATCACGGCTACATGTCAAGTATCATGTCAACATGAAAGGACAGCTTTTTTTGTCCTTTTTTGGTTTGGGATTTAGATGACTTCGGAGTGACACCAGGTTGCACAGCCCCAAATCAATGATCATTCAGACTGTACGAGCACCTTGACAGAACATGTGTCACAAAAACCAAATCTTTGTTTGTTTCTTGTGCTATAAGTATTCTGAATTGGTCCTAATCTCAATAAACATACAATATGTCATTTTCCGCTGCTTTCCGATCAAAAAAAACAAAAGACAGAGAAATGTTGCCTTTGCAATTAGTTTCTGCCAGTTAGGATTCCTTCATTCTCGGAACCCATTGGCTGTATTCGGCGTCTGACTTCTGGCAGACGGCGATACAGCCTCTGGGGGCAGACCCCCGATTTTTTGGCATTCCGTTTCCGACTTCCGTTTAGATACAAGTAAATATGCTGAATCATTGCGATGGATTCACAGTTTGCAGTGACGCCAATTATGTTCCGCCTCGTTAGTTCACCGCACGGACCGTTTAACCTGGCAACAACTGCAGCTGGCTCAAACGTGACTGGTCAATATCACGCGGACTTCAAATAGCCTACAACCGGAAACCAGGGCTCTTCCGCTCTTCTTCCGGAGGCAAGATCTCTACATTCACTGAATGTAGAGTCTGTATATAGAGACTAGGATTCCTTCAATGTTCATCATTAGGAGGTTTTAACTGAGAGCTGAATAACAGCAGAGCTCTCTCAAAACAAATGGACGGTAAAAGCACTGAATAAAGCATTTTCACGTTATAGTGTTTCTCTGATGCTGTTTTGCACAGCAGGGAGTGGAGCTGAGTTGCCATTAATGTTTGCTCAGCTTATCTCTATAATAACCTAAAATCCAGTCATCCAATTACTTAAATTCTTCATCCTGTTAAAAGATATAGTTAAATATGACCAAGATCTAAAACATACATTGTAAAAATGGAGCTTAAAACTGCATAACAAGTCAATTTTTGACAGCTTTCTTGTGCATGGGCAAAGAGGCTATGACACTACTGACAGGAGACGCTGACGTTGAAAACTGCTGATTTCTCTGGGTTTGAACATTTTTGAAAACATTTCATGGAAACATTTCATCGTTTTTAGACATTTTAGTTTGGGTTACATATTAAATCTTTAAGGGAATGCATGCACCAGTTTCTTTTTCCTTTTTTTCTTGTAGTTTAGCCAAATATAACAAACAAAAGAACTCTAATTCTTGCTGTTGAGAGATTGCCATCTTGTTCTCTAGTGCTGCTGACTGTTGTATGTATATAAGCATGTTATGTGACCACTGTGTGCACCCATATTGAATTATTATCACAGCTTTAGAACTGCCATTGTAATGAACACTACAGACAGACAGACGACATGTACAAGTAATTCATCCACTAAGTTACTCTTTAAAGAAATCCCCACTAAATGATTTGAGTGAGAGTGAGTTTATTGGGGCCACAGGCAGGAAACAACATGTCTCCTGGTGAGGTTCACTGTCTTTACTTCTTGTTTTACTTTTGGGATGAAACCGTTGATATGGTTATGAGAAACAGCAACACAACTTGAGGATAGTCATGAAGTCAGTGAAGACCAGGCACGTGCACAGATAGCCCCAAACAGTGCTCAAGCACCTGCCCTTTTGCCCTCTGACTAGATTAGTGCCCTTTTTTGCGAGACATTTCTTTTCTATCTCTTTTTTTCTTTTAATTCAATATTTTTGTTAAATTTGGCCCATGGCATAAATTCTCCATTAAAAGTGTGTTGCGACACATTATAACCACATTTGATTTTCAAGTATGCCAGACCACAAGTGCCCCTCTCACTCCCTCATCAATGCCCCTTGTCATAGTCACCACAGTTAACTCACTTAGATCAAGCTTTCTGCAGTACAGCATCACATCTCCCTGTGACCTGCCTTCATGGACAGCAAGGTAAAAATAGTGTTTTCCCTAAACCTCAGTATTGTTTGTAACTGTTATGAGATTAAACCATTAAAACATCTCAGTACAGCCAGCCTACTTTAGGCAATAAACCACCATTAAGTTTAACAACAAGTAAGCTAGTCTGGCTTAAAATCACACCGTCTCCCTCCAACTCTCTGGCTGATTCTGGTTCACCAGCCCGGTGCGAGCAGAGACAGACGCCAAATTGCTTTCCCACTTCCACGTGTCTTTAAAAACCAAAACCCAATTCAAAATAATGTTTAGATCTCCCACGCTGCAGCTCTGACAATTCATTTAAATAAATCTGAAATGCAATTTGGTGCTGCACATTTCTTGTGCTGCAGGCATGTGTCCTCAGGGATTCTTTAAGAATATTTAAAGCTTATTTATAGGACAATTGTGAGTATAAGTGCATGACTATTGAATTAAATCACAGTAGTTTTCTTGTATACACAAACTTTATTGTTTACAAATGGTGGATTGAATTTAAAAAATGAATAAATAAACGTATGTTTAATTTTATTTCTGGACCACGAGGAAATGAAGAATTTAGGTGGTTAAATTAAAGGGTTCTGATGGGAAAGTAACACCAAGGGAGAGGAAAAAGCCTTGCATTAAAGGCTTGAAGAAGAACCATGTTTGTAGGAAGCTGAATTTTATGCAAATGAACCAAACCTCCCCCAAAAAAGACTCTTTTCTCTCCAGACCCCCCACTTGATATGTGTACCACACAGTGTTTAAACAAAATGACACCCTTGTCTGCATCACTGTATGGGTAGTAAAATAAACATGTAAGTAAGCCAAACATGTTATGATAGATATAGCTTTATTTTAAAATTAAAAATTATGAGAGAGGTGCCCTTTTTTGGCTCAAGTCCCTACCCCTGAAAATGCCTGTGCATGGGACTGGTGAACAGACTCAATAATGTAGTCAGACAGCATCTATCCAAAGTTACAAAAAAAGCAAACACTAGAGCAAGTGTTGTTGTAGCAGAAAACGTGTACTAAGTTGAGCAAGGGTGCATTTTATTCTGTATGAGCTGAACCTCCATTTGTAAAAACAAAGAATGTATTATGTTTCTTTTAAATGCTTAATGGCTAAATGTATAAGTACATCCCTCCTTTTATTTATTTATTTATGTACCCATCATATCCAGATATCAGCCTGTGACAGGGTGAAATGTGGAAGATTCAAAATAATATGGCCAAAACTCTCTGACGTCAAAGCTAACACTGCACTTGCATGTAGCTCAATAATTAAAAAAAAGAAAAAAAAAACAAAAAAAGAGAGAGTATCAAAACATGTCCTAATGGTAATTCAAAACTCACCAGCATTTGAATTTGTCTTTTTCCATCTCTTAAATGATGTAATTTCCTCTTAGTGATGTCATTTAAAGGAACAGTATCGTCATTTGGTTCAGAAATACATTGGTGTGATGTTTGGAACATGAAGCGTGTGGATCATACTATTTTAAGCAATTTACTTATTTATTTGTTTGTTTGTTTGTTTGCTTGTTTGTTGTTGACTCACATTTTTCCCATTAAGAGGGAGGGGGAATGCACCCTGCCAAACAAACAAACTAATGCAATAAATTGCATGTGTTTTTTGAGTGTTACCTTACATGAATGTGAGAAATGGTCAGAACAGACATACAAAAATATTATAGCTTACCAGAAAACAGTTAAAAAATATATGTCATTTAATTTCATTATTTAATTTTATTTAATTTCTTACTTATAAGTACACTTGAATTTGTGTCTTCAGCAATTTAAAACAATATTGACAGTTTTATACTGCCTTGTTTTAAGGGAATGACTCATCAGCAGTTGATGTTTGTCCCTATGGTGACAGACTTGAAATTAACAATCCCCTCTCTCCCTAGCTGTAACCATACTATAGTTGCCATGTACTGATATTGCAGAAAGTGAGAAATTTGAATGGTTAGCAATGGATGCTAAAAATAAAATTTGAAAAATGACACTCCTGTTTGAATATGCTTTTTTCAGTGGTAGAAAATCCCCGCAGCCAGAAGTCTGAGCCAGAATCTTGTGGAAGACCCTCCCAGCTGAGTGCAGGCTGTTACAGCAGCAGAGGAATGCTCACGGTCCTGAAATAACACATTCAGTGTGTGGGTGTAGCGTGCAGGTGTGCACATACTTTCTTGTGGTGTTCACACACTTTTGGTCACTTGGTGTATGATACTGTCAGAAAGGGTAGAGTAAGATGATTTTTGTTACCTTAAAGCGACTCAAAGTGAAGCAGAATATTAGGGGACTGACACTAGGAGCTTGCTTCAGCTCTCAGCTGCAGTGCCGGATGCTGGAGTTGAGTCGTACCATACTATCTGGTGCATGAGCACAGTACTACTACCTACACAATACATACCATAACCCCCCTCAGCACTGCATGGAACAGAGAGAGAATCTCACAAAATGAATGAACGAAGACAGCAGCAGGCTGGCAGTGTGTGTGTGTGTGTGTGTATGTGTGTTTCTTCAGCCTGTAAGGCACACTGTGACCCAGATAGCATAAAGGATTTCACGCATTTGGGATCCCTCTAAATTAAAGACACTCACTTCTCTTTCTTCTCTCTCTTCTCCGTCATGGGGAGGGCAGGGAGGGATGTGTGAGCGGAGGATTGAAATGGTGTCATGGACGGAGGAGAGAACACATCTCCTCCTCCCCTCCTCCTCCATCCCTCTTCTTACTAAATCATCAAAAGGAGTTAAAATGCCAACAGACATAATGAGGTTGTGGAGTCTACCACTCCCCCCACCCCCCTGTGTTTCTTTTTTTTTTCATCTCTACCCCGCTCCACTCCTCCGCTCGCTCTTTTAGACTCTCTTCGTCATGCATTTCCTCTTCCAACAGTGGTGGTGGTGTCGAGGGTTTAAGTATAAGTGTGGTGATGTCCTAGAGTTTTCTTATTTTAAACAAATCCCATGTGTAGACCCAACAATGAATGTATCCTACTAACAAAAAATATGTATGTGTGTATTCAAAGCCTAATATATCTGATCCCTCTGTGCCACAGTGCTCTATTGTTTTCCAAAAACTCTTAAATGAGTGCTCTGGTAATTTAGAATTGCACTTGTATAATAGTTGGGAGACTCACAAGAGACAGATGAAAATAGATTGGCCAAAATCAAAGCAGCAGAGACCGAGATATCCTGACTTTTAGTCCCCTTATTTGGTTCAAGCTCCAAAAATGATGGATCCTACATTACCCATAATGTAACCAAGAGCATATTTGTATGGTCTGTTTTGTAAATACCCTCAGTTTTCGTCATGTTACTAGTGTAATGCAGGCTCTCTGCTATCAATGTATAGTGTCCAAACTCGAGCAGAGATAGCACTGATGAAATCTCTATGACATCATCAGAGCCACCAAAGACACTATGAGGAGGAAACTCATTATTTTGTGTAAAAGCAGTGGACTTCCCCTTTCACTGACACATCACTGAGTCACACTGTTGCATTGGGGGACATGTTCCTACATTACCCTCAACACGCACTATAGTTTATTTTGATCTGCTTCCAGAAATTTCACAAGAGCACCATATGTAAATTAATCTGCTGATGAAACTAGTCCCAAACAAATGCTATTTGCTGAGGAATTACAGTCCTTCTCCTGTGCCACACAGTCAAAATGCTTTGCACTTTAATTGTTTAAACATGTTTCCTGAATCTTTGCCTCAGTTTCACAAAACTATTAAGACAAAAATGAACAGGTATCCATTTTTGTCAAAACTCCACAAATCTATTGCAAATGACAGCGGGCTTTTAAAACCATGTTTGATATATGGTGATACATTATAAATATACTACCTTTCCTATCAGAAGAGTCTTTTTTTTTTTTTCCAAAAATAATATAAACAAAAACTGCCTGGAGCCACAAAACATATTTTAGCCTTATAATGAGGATAGCACAGACTATAATGTCTAAATTAACCAGTNATTTTTGTCAAAACTCCACAAATCTATTGCAAATGACACTGGGCTCTTAAAACCATGTTTGATATATGGTGATACATTATAAATATACTACCTTTCCTATCAGAAGAGTCTTCTTTTTTTTTTTTCAAAAATAATATAAACAAAAACTGCCTGGAGCCACAAAACATATTTTAGCCTTATAATGAGGATAGCACAGACTATAATGTCTAAATTAACCAGTCAACCTTACTGGTCTAAATGAGCATTCATTAATATGTTTTACCACAAGGTGGCTATTCAGCACTGGGCAAATCATGATTATTTGGAATTTTAAACTTAACCAGAGCTGGCCATAAAAGCAAATTAAGCTGTCATTCTGTAAACTTATAGCTGATATTGCAACACTGTCAGATTTCTGAGAATACACAAATGTTACCAACTTTGGTGAAACTACCTCAACTGATACGGTAAGATGAAAAACACAACAGTAAGGAAATGTTAAGACTGTCTTCCTGGGTTGTGATGAAATCAGGGCACAAATACAAGAAAGGCAACAGAGCAAATGTGTATTTCTTACTGTGATACAATAAAGCGTTCAGCTGACTGAACTGACTGCAAAACAAATGTGTTTTGCAGGCCGTCTTCTTTCTCCATGCTGCTCCGTTGTTTTGTTTTGTTTTTTTCAATACAGTAGAGGTAATCTGAGGCCTGTTTTATGCTCCAACACATTATCAGATTTTTATTTATTTATTTTTTGCCAATTGAGATTGAACAGGAACAAGTGAGCTGTGAGTGTGACTGACTGGTAATTACTGTTCCATTTTTGAAGGCTTCCTCTTACTCCTTTTCTAACTTTACTCTAAACTCTAAAACTCTAAAATTTATGTTGCCTACTGAAAGTCGGTGTTGTATATGTTCATTGTTATTTATTGGTTACTTTTTGGGGTTTTATATAGACCTACACCTATTCAACCCATTCTCATATCTTACAAAAAATGCATGCACAACAGTTCGCATGATATCCTACAAATTTGCACCTCACAAATGACATTACGTCCTTATGTAATTATGTATGTAATGTTATTAACATAAAGTTGCAGAGGATTGGTTTAGGCTATAAAAGTTGCTGTGGTTAGGTTTAAGAAAAGAAACATGGTGAGGACATACCTTAAAATGACTCAAAGGTCACTCAAATTTCACACGGATCCAAACAAGCGACCCCAGGGGAAAGTCCCCATCAAAAGTCTATTTTCTGTGACCCATCCACCACCCCAACCTGCCTCCTTACAAGCACTCAGGACTAGGGATGGGAATTGATAGGATTTTATTGATATTAATGCCATTATCGATTCTGCTTATCGATCCGATTCTTTATTGATTCCCTTATCGATTCCTCCTGTGAATTTTCTGGATAGAAAAAGTAGACCTTACATTTTACTGAGTTTCTAATTTCTAAACAAGAGAAAAGTTACCCTGGAAATCCAGAGTTCTCGCGAGAGCATAATTTGAATTTGCTCAGCAAGTCACTCTAGCAATCAGTAATGATGCTCATTACCTATGCTCATGAAACCGAGCTTCACCAATCACATCGGTGTATCTGATATATGCGGGCCAGAGGCGAGCTAAACAGATGTCGACAGCACTGTGACGACGAAGTCCGGAATCAGTCAGTAAACATTGCAAGATGGCTACGGATGAACACCAGTTGTTTGAAACGGCTTTGGCCGCTACAATGAACGAGTTAGACTTGGCTTTTTCTCTTAAAGAGGAACAGAAGACGGCGCTCGAGTCTTTCCTTTGCAAGAAGGATGTTTTTGCTGTTTTGCCGACCGGATACGGCAAGAGTCTAATCTACCAGTTAGCTCCGCTGGTAGCTATGCGTATACGTCACCCCATGTATTGTTCTGATTGGTCGTAGTGTTATCCAATTGCGTGCAGTGATATTTACAAATGCATGCTTGGTGCTGCCCCTCGAGTTGGGCCATTTCCATTACTCATGGCCAGACCCTAAATCTTTCTAGATTTGGGTCTGGATTTCCAGGCTAGAGATAAGTGCTTGTGTAAGTAAATGAAATTGGTCCACCGCTATCATCTAAAATGGAACAAATGAAATAATATTTGTAGAGCATTTGTTTTCATCTACGTCAAATAACGTTACACACACGACAAATGCTTCAGCATGTTGGTAGTAGGGCTGCACGATACTGGGAAAAATTGACATTGCGATTTTTTTGCCCCCAGTGATGTATATTGCGATTTATATTTTTTTTTAAGGGTGCATTATTTTCCACCAGATGTCTTCAGTAGCTCTACTTGGTGAGAATTAATCATTCTGGAATTATTAAGGTGATATTGCTTTGAATGCAACAGCATAAAATGTGCTGAAAATAGGCATTTGTTCAGTGAAACCACCATCTCTTTCAGAGTTTCCCCTATATGCAGTGGCGCACAGCCACTGCTGAAATATGACAGCTGCTGCTGATGATTTTTTTTTTTTTTTTTTTAGTAACTACTACTATATTATTTGGCACTACAGAAGCTTCATATCCAGGTCAATTCACACACCTGTGAGAGAGGAGAGGGCTCCCTCTTATCTCTTCATAAACTAAAGTTATATTAATTTGCACGAGGGACGCTTCATATAATAATATAACAACATGCTGTTTATCGTGTTATACGGTGAAACGTTTCACCTTATAACGTGATGACACGATGGCATGTCATTTCTGTCTCTCTGTATCGCACACTGCGGAGTTCGGCCCCGATGTGCGCATGCACACACACACACACACACACACACACACACACACACACACACACACAGGTGAGCACACTAGAGCGCGACTCGAGCCGCATTTTCCCGAGTCCGAGACAATTATAACCGAGCCTGGCCCGAACCTACAGCACGGCACTTCAAACACAGTGTATGGAGCGGAGCCGGTGTTGCCTTCAGGCGTTGTCACGTAGCCCAGATAACAAATTCCAGCACTTGAATAGGCCGTTTATTCTTTATTCCACTAAATTAGACATCTCTTGTTGGTCAGTCATTAAAACGGAAGCGAGTTTTACGAGCATCACTGGGCAATTTAAACGTGCATGCTTAATTTAATTAGGGCAAGCCACATTGCAAGCCCCTGATGTAAATACAGGGTTTCTTCTGCATGTAATTGATCATGGCACACTGCCATGGCAAAATAAAAGCCGCCACGCCTTTGGAATGCTGATTTTTTTTTTCAGATGTTAAAACAATGTAAAGTATATTGTATGAATGGATATATATATATATATATATATGTATATATATATACATATAGAGCGAGACGACAGTCCGAAGTAGAGGGAGAGAAAAGGGTGAGAGAAAGGTAGCCTACCTAAGCAAGGTTAAGTTTGATACATTTTTTGTTCAAGCCTGTGAAAACGACCCTAATGTTAACGTTAACGTTCTCGCTGTCTCTTCCTCTCACTTTCATCACAATGTCATCATCTGAGCAAACGGCATTGAACTTCTCCGTGCTCTCATAGCTCCTTAGCTTTGTTTTAAACTCGGTGAAACTTAACTTCTCACTTCATCACTTTGTGTAATATGGATGGAAAATGGCTTAAATGAGTCCGGCAGGCCCTTCAGGATCATTGCCGTTAACAAGCCATCACTTAAAGTTTCTCCTGCATTCCTCAGAGCTATGATAGCAGTCTTTGCACAAATAACATAGTCTGTGATGCTCTCATTAACAGCTTTCTGAAGGGACGTCAGCTCTGTGTATAAGCTGTAGAGCTTAGATCGGGCCCAAAAAATCCAGCCCGACCCCACCCGAGCCCGTGCATGTTCGGTCCGAGCCCGGCCCAACCCGTCCCTTTAACTGTAATTATACATGGACATTGAAGGCTGACTCTCGTCTTTCTTTCCACGGCAAGCCTTCGTCATGTGCCTCTTAAAGCAACACTTACCTTTCTGGAAATTTTACACTTTTCTTTGTTTAGGTTAAAATGCTATTAATAAGCTGATGCCACACTGAAATGTAAGTGAATTCCACCAGAGATGAAAACTCATAATTATACCATTCTCATATGGTTCTAAGAACCTGGGGAAGACAGACAGGACAGGAGAAAACTCCGACCAATCATTGCATTCGGTCTGAATGCAATGATTGGTTGGAGTTTTCTCCTGTCCTGTCTGTCTTCCCCACGTGGAGGCCTCCGATTGACATAACCGCTCGCGTAACATCCCCCCCACACCCTCCACCCCTGAGTCTGAAAGACAACAAATATGCTAGTAACAGGGACGTTTGTGGATATAAACTAGTAACCTGAGATGACCATGCTTTCGCCTGGAGCTGTCCTGAAGGGAAGACGCCGGCAGCGCTGTGACAGGACGCGGAAGCGGGGGAAGCGCGGAGGGGTTAGCTCTTTGCTAACAGCTAACCCCATCAAACCAGCTGTTCCCAGTGGCCTTCTGGCGAACGTCCGCTCGCTGGACACGAAATGGATTACATCCGACAATGGAGGTCCACTCACTGAGGAGTTAGGGACTGCTGCGTCCTTGTGTTCACTGAGACATGGATGAATGGTAACATATAAGACGCCGGTGTTGAGCTAACAGGGCTAACACTACACAGAGCAGACAGGGAGGCTGCAGTGGTGCTCTGTGGTGTATACACAAACAATTCATGGTGCTGTGATGTGAAGAGGATCTCCCAGTTCTGCTCTCAGGATGTGGAGTTTTTGACTGTGACATGTTGACCCTTTTCATCTTACTATTGCACCATATGTTCTTTCTTATATGTTGCACAAATTGTTTTTAAATGTTTTGTTTCCTTTTTTGCTTGGGGTATGCGAAATGTCATTTTGTTTTTGTGCTGCGCATAAAAATGACAAATAAAGAAGTTCAGTTCATAACGTTATATATACAACACAGCATCCAGTTGCTAATGGCTAACGTTAGCCTACTGTAGCGTAGCCTCTGAAACATTAATGTTATCTTCCTTGTGCGTTTCCACTTAATAGTAAAGTTAACGCTATCTAACGTCAGCACTGTAACCTTATTCTAAAACTCATCAGTCATCACTGACTCCAGTTGAGTTTTAAAACTCCGGGGTTGCATTTGTAACGTTACACTCGCCCTCCTCTTCCGTGTATCTAACGTTACCATGCCAACGCCTATGTCTATCATAGACATAATGAGGACGTAATGGAGGAGGGGGGAGTAGGCCTTTGGAGGGAGGTGACGTTGCAGGAGGAGGGGGATGGGACTTTGGAGGGAGGCGGGAGTTGTGGATGTTCAATTTTCTTCTAAGTGCTGTGTGAAATGCAAGAAAGGTAGAGTTGCTTTAAGTGTTGAAGTCCCCGTCTTTTTGCTGTCATACTATACCAGCGACAGAGCCTTAGAGTTCTTTTTCAAAAAATCAAGTAAAAATAAAGTGCTGTCAGCCAGGCTGCAAACTATGTCAATAGATTAGGCTATAGTTGTGTATGTAGTTGTGCTACAGTTGTGAATAAAGTGAATAAATATTGTATTTATAAAAACATTCAGGTTGAAGTAGTCATAATTTCACATTTCAAATTCCAGGACTGCTTCCTTGTTTTCTGCCTTCAGCACATTGGTCACGTGATTGCAGCCTTTCAAAATATGTGGGATATGTGCAAATTTGGGTGCATTACTTTTCGTAGGAAAACATGTGAAAAATTTGTGAGAACAGCCTGAAATCTTCCTTTTATCATAAATTAATATGTTCAAATTATAGTATATTCAGTTTAATTCAATTCAGTTCAGGGGTTTCCAGGTGAACAAAGTGTGCTAAATGATGCAATTTGTGCTTAGAGTTTTGCAAAGTTGTGATTTAGAATTTCCATTTGAGTCAAAACAGTGAAACTGTGGTTAGACTGAAGCAGTCTGAAGTCTTGTTGAGCTTCAAGTTTTCAGAATTGTTAATGTGTCTCTACAATGGAGAAAAACTGTATTTATTAAATGTTTTGTACTTCTACACATTGCTTGTTTGGGTTCATGCAGTTTTTATGTTTTAAAGAATTAAATTAATAAATAAAAAAAGGAGAAATTATGACACTTTCCTCTGGATCTGTACCCAGGCCCCCTTCTTTTTTCCATCATTTTGCCTGTTACAGCATGCATCAAAACTCACAACACACCCTCCCCCAACACATGCTTCACTGTATCTTCACAAACAAGGTAGCAGCCTTACTATATGCTTTCATTAGTCTTAGAATGATCAGCATGATTGTCTCAAAGTATGTTAAACTGTTTGTGGGATATATTTTATTGTGTTTCTATACAGAGGCCCAAACCATGGCAGGAAGGAATGGAAATTTATACAAATACAAGCTGCACCTGAGTTATCACTGCAGACTGCAGACTGCACACTGCGGCAACTGTGTCTGAAATGTAACATCTTGGAATAGTAAGGATACAGCAGTGTTTTATCAGATCTACACAGAGGGAGAGAGACTACAGCAGGGTAATAGAGACAGCACAAGAGAGAGATTGTGTTTTTAAACTGCGATTAAATATTTATTAAACTGCCTCGGTCAGTAATAGTTGAGATGACGAAAACCCTCCAGTGTCAGCAGTAAAGACCACTGCAGCAAATGAAAAGATGCATACTATATGAGGCCAGTTCACAGGAGCTGTCCATTCAGCACCACAACAACACAGCTATATAAAAGCCGGGTATTTGTCACATGCTTTTACTTTTCTGTTTCCCACAGTCCAGCTAGAATGTGTATTCTGCCAGACTGTTATTGGCTTACAGTGTGATATGACTGAAGCAGGCAATCAGATACTTATTAAGTAAAGCAACAACATCCGTCTGTATGTATTTTTCATCCAACTGAAAGAATGCATGGTTATAGTTGTTCTTTAAATCTGGTCTATCTGCATAGCCAAAACTCACAAATTCAACAACCATTCTTAATCTGACAGCCTCGCTCTTTGAAGACTCAATTTGGATATGTAAGGAGTAGACAGAAAGAACAATGAAAAATTACATTACGACAAGCTTCAGTGGTTACCAGCCTCCATGGCTGAAAAATGAAGCCAATGCAGTAGTGGGAAAAAAGTGCAATTCCTCTAATGGCCACTTGGGGCTGGCTCCACAAGCCAGTCAATCCCCATAGATCCCCATGTTAAAATGCCCGACTTTACAGCAGAAATAAACATGTTTACAACCTGGTACAAAAATGGTTTTTGGTCTTTATATCTAATTTCCCCTTTCAGGACAACTGCATGAATGTCAATTTTTATGTAACTCACCAGTTAGTTAAACTCACCAGGCTTAAAAATATGCATTATTAAGGGTGTGGCTGCTTTGAGTGTCAAGGCCAAAACACACGAATGCAGCGTGTCAAAAAAGCGTGTCAAAAAATAGAATTGTTATTGAGATTGAGAAATATCCGGGATATTCCCTTTTTCTACTATGTAAATTTTGTTTTGATGGTTTTAAGCCTGTTTCTTGCTAGCATAAATTAGCATTTGTATTAGTATTACCACAGTTACCCATGGCTACAAATGCAAAGCTTATTTAGCTAACAGCTAGTGTTAGGGTTAACTCCACCCTCTCAGGGCGAGGGACAAAATGCCGAACTTGTGGCTTCAAAATGGGAATCCATCAAACAATGGGTGATGACACAGTGGCTATTTATATTATTTTATACAGTCAATGGTGGTTACACAAAAATGTGCACATCTTGCATCTGTAGTTATAGTAAATACTTAGTGAAAGATCTGAGGAGATGCAAACATTTGGCATACACCAAAATTTGAAGCATAGGTTTAGCACATATCTTCATATACATTTGTTAATGTTTTTTAGGATTTTTGTGTTCAGTAGGATCCAATGGGCTCTGAGATGAGAGCAGTAAACATGGCAGGGAGGTCAGAAAGTGTTGAGAGATAAACACAATGTTGGTTTTGGTCTTTTCATTTCTTCCATGAACACAAGACACCACCTGCTGTTATTCTCTAACTCCTCCTCTCTGTCTGCACTCTTACTGTTTCTGTAGCAAAACCATTTTTTCTGCCACAAGAAACAAGATAATAAGGTCAGCGAGAGCATAAAAGCAGGTGTGTGTGAGTGAGAGAGAGAGAGAAGGAGGGGTAATTATATCTGAAAGAGTGTGTAAGAAAAAAAATTAGTTTATCTTAGCACACATGCCTCTGTCTATGGGCGTGTGTGAGAGAACAAGAGAGAGAGAGAGTGAGAGAGAGAGAGAAGTAATTATATGTGAAGGTGTGTGTGTATACTTGAACTTGCTACATAGTGAGGACCACTTCATTACAAACTGAGTGAGGACATTTTCGGAAAATGAGGACACTTTGGCCCCTCCTTGCCTCTCAAAAGACTGTTTGAGGGTAAAGACTTGGTTTAAAGGTTTAGGTTTGAATTAGGTTTAGGTTAGTTTAGGATTAGTGTTAAGGTAAGGGTTGGGGTTAGGCATTTAGTTGTGATGGTTAAGGTTAAGAGGCAAGGACATGCATCATGTCAATGAGGGTCCTCACAAGGACAGAAGTAGAGATGTGTGTGACAGGAATGTGTTTTTCATTTTGTGTGTGTGTGTGTGTGTGTGTGTGTGTGTGTGTGTGTGTGGGTGTGTGTGTGTGTGTGTATGTGTGCGTGCATGCATGCGTATATGTTTGTGAGACAGGTAAGGTTTAAACAGAAGTATAAATATGTATGGCTTTGGGGGGAGTTACCAAACTCAGCCTTTGAAGGCTGCTGCTAAAACCTGCCCAAAAAAAAAAACTGAAAGCACACTCACATGATTTCATCTTTACCTTGTCCTTGATGTAAATCACATCATTAATGTGAATCAGAAACTGCATTATTAAAAAAAAAACAATATAGTAAAAGATATGATATGCCACCAGAGATAACTTCACTTCGCTGACTGTACATGTTACACAGGACTGACACCCGCTTTAACACAGGGTTTTCCTGCACAGAGAATTTACAAGGCAGCTGCCTTTGACAAATTTCGTCCCGCATCCAGCTCTTGACAAAACTCTGATGGGTAACTAACTGCTAACTGCGATTGTGGCATTATACTGATGTGGTGGTGCTATCATAATAAGCACAGTGCACTGGGAGAGACGCTGCCAAAATTGCCAAAGAGGAAGAAAATAGCCATCTGTATTGGACTGCAGCAAAGTGGACCGGTGCTCCACACTGTTTCTACCAGTAACGTCTTTGCCACCACAACAAAATTAAAAATTAAGTGCGCACTGTATCATTGGGAGTGTCCAGCTCAGCTGCAAGTCTGTCATAACACCAAGATTTGAACAAGATTGAGGAGAAACATCTGACATACTGGACACTACAGAAATGAACTTTGAGGCTGACGATGTCATGAACAACATTAACATTACTCACGTTAAATATGTCAGTAACGCTGCATGCGAGAGAGACTTACTATTTTTAGCCCAGAAGTTCACAGAGGCCATTGTGCTTAAGGGGCTCTGTGTTATGTTATTCCTTTCAGAAGCTTTTAGTCCAGGATTAAACTGCAGTGCCTTTTTGGTGACTAAGTAAAATAAGTCCATAATGATAAATTCAACACTGTCTTCTGTGATTAGTTATCAGTTTGTGAAATTACAAATGAGAGTTTCATTTTTTTTTGTAACTTTGGGTAAAAAGCTGTGCATTTCAATGTCACCAACAGTCCAATCACATTGGAGAAGGGGCAGGACAAATTCCAAAAAGACTGTCAGTCACGTAGGACATACAGAACATTAACAAATGGCAACCACTGTCTGACCAATGAGAATTTGGTTGGAAAAGAGCATATGGACTAATCAATTGATCGACTGACCAGAAAGTGACAGCCCTAGTACAAACATTCAAACAGACATCTGTAAATCATGATACTGGTTCATTACAGTACATGAGAACATGACTGACACATATACCGATAAAACCTAGTGATTTAAAGTAGAATGTAAATTAATTAAAATACATTACATAAAAAGGATAGATTGTCTTATAGCACAGTACATATATTACTGGGATCATAACAGAAAATTGCAGATGAACATTTCATATCCAGAAATTCTCATTATAGATACCACTCACCTTGTAACAATTAGGCCGCAATGTATTGATAACTATTGTTTATTTTCAGTTATTCAATTATAAATCAATTTTTAGAACTCAACTTCATTTTGAGCCAAGAAAATCCCTTTAAAACACTCACAATGTATACTTGATTAAAAAATCATGAAATAAATACACATCTTAATTCCAAACTTTATAATGCCTAATACAGAAAGTAAATTACAAAATGTCAAAGTAACCAATGCAGCATTTCATTTCCTCGATGTCTATTTCAATTCAGTTCTAATCAGTGGAGGAAGAAAACACAGCAAAGTAACACACACACACACACACACACACACACACACACACAAAATGCAGTCGACATGAGATGTTCTGACAAATCGGGAGGAAAACCCCCTTATACATCTGGAAACACATGTTAGCGTGCGTGCCCACACTTACACACACACACACACACACACCAAACTACATTATTATTATTCTTTCATGATCCCCAACCTCCTAGTGTGTGTGTGTGTGTGTGTGTGTGTGTGTGTGTGTGTGTGTGTGCGTGTGTGTGCATATGCTTTTTTAACTCTGACCCACATATTAGAAGACCCCAGAGGAAGGTGGGGGATGGGGAATGTGCAGGCGTCATATTTTATAAATGCAGGTAGCTGGATTTTCGGCATTCAACCAAAAATAATACAGTTGAGTACACACACACAGACAGAGAGAGAGAGAGAGAGAGAGAGAGAGAGAGAGAGAGAGAGAGAGAGAGAGAGAGAGAGATGTGATACAAAATTACACTTGTAACTGAGTTGTGGGATAACTGCAACTGCAATAAAAATGAAAACAAGCTACAGTGTGTTTGTTTGTGTTGACCTAGCAGCAAGCTTAACCAGCACACCTGCCTGTGAACCCATTCCAGAATCATATGATTCAAACTAAGCAGTTTCTCACCTTAAATCTACCTATGTCTACATCCCAAAACACCAAGCCTAACCAATCTGATACAACAATATATAGGTGTGTTAAGGCCAGCTCAAGGCAGTGCTATTACTCACAACTCTTTAGGCAGTAGAAATGAATGCAGTCTGATACAACAGTCCTGCAGTAAATCCTACCGTCATTAAAGGTCTAATGTTCAAGTTGCGTTGATTTAATCTTATGATCGTTTAGGAGGATGGAGTTTGTCGTGTTCTGGTAGAGTTTTGGCCACAATACACGGGGCAGGGATGTGACACATCACGTGGGCGGGACTGAGCAGGGTTTTATCTGCTACACAGACTGTTTTAGTAGTATGTGGTTGCTGTGTGCATATTAAGTTTTACCAAGTAACAAAGCAGTTGGTAATGCAGGGTTTGGAAGCATAGACTTAATATTACTAAATCATCCAACTGGTTTGTTTTTAGTACAGGATCATAGAGGCATTGATTTGATTGATTTATTTTAATGTGAACTGCAAAAACACCCACAAGGTTGCTCTGCTGTGTCGCATTGCCTCTGGTGCAAGGTATTTATTTTAATCAGTTTTAAACAGACTGTACTCATTTTTTGCATGTGTCTATGTAGTTTTTACCTGTTGGAGGGGCGTGTAGTCATGTGTAGAAAAAAACAAAAGGAGATGAGACATAAAAAAAGAGATGAGATCTGAGTAGCAGCTTCAAGGCTGATTTATGGTTGTATGTATGCTTATTATATATAAGGCCTATGCTGTAGCCTACACAAGTGGCCTAAGCCATTATGGGCATTCATACTTGTGTGGTGCTGTGTTTGCGTCGCTCTGCAATTGCATGCACACTAGATGGCAGTGGGTTTTTCTATTCCACTATGTTGAGTTTCTGTGATTGAAGTTAAGTTTTATGATTAAACTAACACACTTAAAACACACACAGTCTAAAATGTGGCTTAAAAGCAACATTAAATAAAAGTACAAAATTCAGCTCCAACAAAAGTATTTGCTTATACTAGACACATTTTCCACAGGTATGTAACACGCTATGTTATTAGCATGCCTATGACATGTTACATTGCATAAATTAGCCTAGCACACTTATTTTGTACTCACATATAGCCAGGAACAACGGCAACATTTAACAAAGGTAACATTACAAAATCAGTCCCTCTTATAACTAACTAACCAGCATTACCAACAAAACTATTGTCTTACATTAGACAAGTTTACCAACATACAACATGCTAACACTATTAGCATAAGCCTATGACATTTTGTTTTGTACAAATTTGCCGAGCAGAATGAATGAAGCCAGGATCAACAGTAACATTTAACAAAGGTGACTTTACATAATTTGGCTCTATTACAACTCACAAGGTTAACAGACAAAACAGTTGTCTTGAACTAGATACTTTTCCCACACATATACAACACATTAACACTATTAGTAAAAGCCCTTTACATTTCCATTTGATAAATTACCTTAGCAGCTAGGGAACATTTCCTGTACTCATGTAAGACAGGAACAACAGCAACATTTAACAAAGGTACCATTACAAATTTTGGCTGCATTAAAACTGATGAGGTTCACCATCAAAACAGTTGTCTTATTCTAGACATATTTAACCACATATGCAACATACTAACATTATTGGCATAAGCCTATGACATTCCATACTAGATAAATTAGCAGCTTATGGACTTTTTTCTGTATTCAAATAAGGCCAGGATAAATTACACACAAGACTTTAAATGCTATTGTGTGGTGGACTTTATTGTCTTTGCATTTCATAGTTTCTTATCTATGGAATAAAAGTAAATAAACCTTATTTTCCATTGAGGGAAATGCTTTTCAGTTTACAAAAATAGACAGGAGGTCTATGTTGCTGCAACATGTAGATACATTCCTGGGGAAGTGCACGTCAGGCTACGGCAAGGGTACACATCTACCCAGAGCCTACTCAGAGGACAGCGTAATAAAATAAGGTATAAAAATAAGTCCCGCTTTAGTGCCGGGTCCATGCCCCATGTATATTCATGCAATATTCATGTATGAAAACATAAGCTCACACAATACATTAAAACCTAAAGCAGTCTAAAAGAACTACTTAGTAGAAACTTTTAATCTGAAATTTTATTTCATCATATACTTCAAGAAAAAAATGTAAACATTTGTTGGAGAATTAAATTAACAAAATGTGGGACACATGGCCATTAAAATGGAAAGTTCAATATGGAGCAGAGAGAACAAAAATTAATTTGCCAGTCTATCAACAATCTATTTACAGTAAGGCTTATTTTTGACATTTCTTCTCACTACACCACTAACTTTGATTTGAATTTTAATGCTAACTGAATAAAACACAAGACTGTCGCACACAAGCAAAAGGAGGTGGAAGAGACACTGACAACATGACAGAGTTCTGCAGGTGTCGATTCCTTATGGGCCTGCTCATAAGAAGTGTTTTTGCTTGTGCTGGGCTGCCCATTGATACTTGTAACTGTAAAAAGAGATTTGTAGTAGTGTGCTCAGTATACAGTAGAGAAATGTGTGCAATTAATTGTAACATGTAATTTGTCATGTAAAGTGTCTTTTAGTGTGTTGACAGCAGCATCCAGTGCAGTGACACCGTGGCCTCTCCACAGCTGTCTACCTGCTTCTTTATACAGCGTGTGGAAATACATTTTTGAAAAGAGAAGACTGAAGTTAGTTGCCTTTGGCCTACTTCTCCATCCTCTTTTCTAATCCCCTTTCTTCATCCTTTCCTTTCATCGCTCTCTCTCTCTTCCCCCGCTCTCTCTCTCTCTCTTTCCATCTTCCACTCCATTCATCCGTGCAGCGCTGGCATGTCGTTACATGAACACAACCGTGGACTGTGTGTGACTGTGTGTGTGACTGTGTGTGACTGTGTGTGTGTGTGTGTGTGTGTGTGAGAGAGACAGAGAGAGAGAGAGAGGGAGAGAGAAGAAATGGGCATGTTCAGCAAATGACACAGCACCTCAGAACACGGCATGCACACTCATTCAGTCATATCAGTGACACATACACGCACGTGGTATTTAGACGAATAAATCTCTAACTAAATATAAAATTGCTGCATGCCATTTCAGATTTCTCTGCACAAAACCGCCATGTATATATTTAATTCTATACACAAAAACAAGCAATGTTATAAAGATGAAATACCAATCTAAACCGACCAATATCCTCTAGCAAGATTTTAAAATGGTGTACCCTAATTTTATTTGAAATTTAAATCTTAATGCAAGTGGAATTTGCCAAAATTATTGCAAGGCAACAAAATGTTGCATATTCCATAATGTCTCTTTTTCTGAACAAAGACCTGCTGTAACATTTGTTTAATCTGCTGATTAAACAAATGTTACAGCAGGTGGGCATTAGCACATTAATATTTTCACCTTAGCCCTGAATTCCAAATAATAAAATGTAATATGTATTAGCTGTGATAATACTGTAGCCTGATTTGTCTGAGATCGAGCTACTGAAAGAATGTAGCGTAAAGTATCAAAGCATGTTAATTATCTTTGAGTAATGGCAGTCCTGTGGTTGCTGTGTGCAGCACATTTTTAATGTGACATGAATACTTTTCCAACAGAGCCAACCACTGTTGTTTCTTAGCAAAAATTACACAGCCCAGTGACACAGAGGGATAAGTCATATTAGGATTTGATCAGAGAGAATATACTTGCTTACAGGATCAATCCATTGTTGTTTTAGATCTTTTCATAGGTTTGATGACGCAAAAACAAAATTCCAATAGTCTTTTAACATATTAGTAACATTTATGATGCCACAGTCAACATGTTTAATGTTTCTCTTTCACCATTGATAGAACAAGTCAGTTATGCGTGATGCTGATCTTAAATTATACTAACTTCATATGACACACTTTTTTCCCTCTATGTATATGTATATATGTACTGTATAGAAGGTGTGAATTCTATTTGTTTGAGAAGACATATCCATTGACCCATTAAAACCTGAGTTAGTTGGCTTGATTTCATTTAAAAATATGGGAAGAAGGCAATGAGCATCTTGAGAAAAAAAATGAAACAAAAATTAGCAAACAAATTTAAATTTGAAAATGAAAAAGGCAAAAACAAAAGTAAAAAAAAAGAAATAACTTGGAAAAAATGTGCTTAAAAATATTAATAATTCTGTGACATATTTTTCAATTGTGATAATTAAAAGTATAGTTTTCTGGACATTTTTCCATATAGCTTCTTTTCTAAGTTTACTAATTTCGTGCAATCTGTGGGGCCTTTCTTGCCAAGTTGCTTGATGTTTTCCCTATGTTTTAGTATTAAACCAAACAAAGCAAATAGATCCTGTTTATTAAAAAAGAAAATGCCAAGGGAGGATCCAAAGTAACCAAAGCATTTGCAACTAATGCATTCAATAGTTGCAAATGTGGCTTTTAAATGCAGTAAAATAGCTGATTCATCTGTCATATAGCCTAGGCCAAATGTCAATCCTTATGCCAAATAAATTTAATCAAATTTATTGTAAAGTTCATCGGTCAGTTAATTTGAAAATAAGAAAAAAAAAAGAAAAAAAAGTTAAATTAAGGGCATTTTGATATTTTCATTTTATCTGATAAAAATTATCAATATTTGATTTTAACTGACCTCCTGTCATCTTGCAGAAGTAGCCCTCAGACAAAGCAGGTTGAGTATCCCTGCTCTACACTGTGTTGTCTCCTCACTCCACTAAAGAATGGAACTAACAGTACGACAGATAAATGGTATTCAGTTCGAGAGAAGGAATCCTAAAAAGAGAGCGGTGTTCACAGCTTCTTTCTAGTTTTGCTGCAAATTGTAACAGACACTATCTTCCTGTCTCTTACCCAGCACTCTGGCTCTGTCTCTCTACAGGTCTGATGATAGTACTTTTAATCTGCTCTTTGAACAAGAGCTGCCTCTCAACAAGGGCTCACTTCCCCCTACAACAACACGCAGCTCTGTGAAAAGCATACACAGCCCACTTGCAGTGAAGAGACTGGCTGAAAAGCCACTTGTTCCATGACCGGCTGGCTGTGTTGAATAGCTTAAGGAGGAAAAAGAAAAAAGAAAAACATGATGAAAAAGCCCTTCAGTTAGAGAATGGTACATCAAAATATTATGAAAACACAGAAGAATATAAAAAAAATACACAGCAGCATACAGATTGCTGAGTAGCGCTATGTACTCGTGGGTCAATGAAAGGAAAGCAGAGAGATAAAAAGAAGCAAAGGTCCCTGGTTGAACCTGAACCGGGGATGCCCCAGCCACATGGGCAAGACACGGAAAAGATAAGAAGAGGGGACCCTGCTGCTACATCACTGCATATCATTACATGGCAACTGCTGGTTTTTCACATGCAAAACTATGTAATGCACAGCAGTGTTTCTGCGGCCATGAATGGAATGTTTTGGAGCACTATTGGAGGAGTAAGTGAGCGATGCAGTGGATGGATCTACATGTGTGACAAATTTAAGCACTGTCTTGCAGGTATATAGACAAACTGACAAATATGGTCATCCTTACTACAGTAGCTACAGTGTTTTCAGAGTCTGTCCAATCAGGGTCAGTCAAAGATGGGACATCAGTCCTGCTAACCAATCCAACGTAACTTCTCAGAGGGAATGTATATCTTTGCAATGGAAATTAGTGCCAGGCTGAAAGACTGTTTCATGAGCAAAATCATAACGTACCAATGCAGGCATGTTTTAGCAGGCAAAGCACTACACTTTAAGATGGGTTTATCACCTAAACAGTTGATTGAGAAATTTCAAAAAAATATTTGAAATATATCTTAATATAATTATGCTAAAATATGGCTGCATGTTTTAAGAAATGACTTGAAGAAACAGAAGGTGGAAGCAGATGGTAATTATATAGCTTTCTAGGACTGTTGCGATAATTGTAATGTTGCCTAACCACACTACTGAAAAGCCAACCACAGGGGATGGCGAGCAACTGCCACCACCCCTATACTCATGGTTTTTGGGAGTGCCATGTATTTACACAATTCTACAAATGTCAGCAGCATGACGAGACACTGAGCATCTATTCTATGCTAAGCGCTGCATGTTTTTTTTTTTGGTCGTCAAGAGTTGAAAAATATATCACTTAAGTTGAAATGCTGCAGCCGCTCATTGCCCTCACTTTTCACCCAGCCGTCTAATCAGTGTTGGAGTGGTGGGACGAATACCACAAAGACCAACCGCCACAGTGGAGGAACAACTTATACTGAACCCACACAGAGCAGTGGGTCCATCCTCTCTCCCTATGTGCCTCAACCTTCTCTTCATCCAGAGCAAATACTCTACCTTGTGCTGACAGGTTCACTTCCACAGATAGTTTGTATCATAGCAACCAGACACAACCAAAGTGCCTCAGCTGAAAAAAAAGGAAAAGAACGCTGCAACCCTCATTGCTCCTGCTTGCCTGTCTGTGCTCTGCATTTAAGAGTAAACAAGTATTTACGGTGTACTGCCGCGTAGTGTGCGCAGTTTGTCATCTTCATCATTTAAAAAGCAACAATATATCCACTAAAGCTTATAAAGCACTGAAATTAGGATAGATAAAGTAATTTGCAAAAACAACAAAAAATGGCTGTAATACTGCATACTGCGCTGTTGAACCACCCTTAATAACTGCAGGGAAAATTCTTTCACTGTGACAGCCCAGTCGTTGAAAATGTAAAACCGGTCTGTTAAAGGGTTACTTAAGTGTCTGAGAACATTATGGAAAGGATTCTGACAGATATAGGCCTTTGTGTTAAAGAGTAGGATCCTTTTGGATTGACCCAAAACAGCCCTGAATTTGCCATCGCCAAACCCACCGGACTCCATTTAAATAAGCAGTAAGTTTAGCATGAATAGAGACACGTTTTCACATCTTACTGGGTGAATTAAGGGTTTAATTAAACCAAACCAGAGTAAGTGACTGTTGAGACAGCGGAAAGACGAACCAAGATGGCTTTTATGAGATTTATTTTGTTTTTGTGGACTTTGAATGAAGTGTGTTTTACAATGATAAATTTACAGTATTTTTAAATAGAGTTTGGTGGGTTTGGCATTGGTGATTTTGAGGCATGTGTCTGATTAAACAAATCTTACTCTTTTAATAAAAAGGTCTGTCTCTGTAAGGATCCTTTCATTAATGTTGTCAGACATTTACAATACCAATCTGAGCCCATCAGTGGCAAAACCAAACTCTTTTAGTGGATATACATTGATGGTACACAGTCCCCCCAAGTGGTTACACTGCAGCCTGTTTCGCTGCTGTCAGCTGTAGCACTCTCACTTAATACTCGATCAATTTCACAAAATGTTGTAGTCATTAGTATTATGGACACAAAAACATGAGAAAATAGGGTTCAGGCTGAAAAACACCAAAGTTACCCTATAATGGTGTAATGGTGTATACACACACACAACAAACAAAATTGCAATTAAATTAGCACAAAGTAACTATCCCACAGTGAAACTGTAGCCTTGTGGGTCCCTTGGAGTCTGAAATTGAAAAGAAAGAAGAAAAAAAAAGGGCAGTGCAGTGCGCCTCGTGTTTTTACAACCTCCAAAATGCTTTTTGTTTGATCAGGGACTAAGGACTCCTGTCTCACTTTCTGGTTTCCAAAAAGGCAGGAATTCGTTTAAGTACTGGTAAGCTTTACGCTTTACATAACATTGCTATTGGATGTATCGCAACCATAACAGGTCAACTCTGTAGCCCTTCAAAATCCAAACTAAATAAGATTTATAGTTTTAAAAATTTATAGTAGCCAATTTGAGAAAAAATGTCTAATCATTCGGACTGCAGTAAAATTAATACACATAAACCTTTTTTTTCCAACAAAGGACGTCAACTCTGTCAAAGCTTACCTATGATATTCATTATGTATGCTATTCAAGAAAAAGTATACCACTGGGAGGTTGGCCCAGTAGAAGGTTTAATATTCAAGACTTTGATACTTTAAAATATATTTCTCCAGCCTCAGTGAAGAGTAGAAATTTTAAAAATTAATTAAACAAAAAAAACCCAAAAAACTCAAAATGCAAGGTTTTGTCCTAATTCTCAAGAATGAGTGTAATAGCCAGTCGTAATAAAAATGGCAATTGTTTATGTGTATTTATAATTCTGATTATGATTACATGCGCTAATAATTAATTTGGATGGCAGTGCTGGTTGCCTGTTATAGAGATGTGTTCCCCCCCTAATATATATTATAATTACTGCCTTGAGTTTTTCTCATGCATGTTTTGGTCTTTTCTCTGCTGTTGGCTGAGAGCATATACCCAGAATTGATTTTCTCCAACAACACTGATACACACACACATGAGCAGGGGACCATGATGTGTACATGATTAAAGACTGACTGCATCGACTGTGTGTACATAATGAGTCCACTCTTTCACAAGCTTCTGCGAGGGACTACTGGGCTCTTTAGAAAGAACAAAAAACATGAAATGTATGTGTTGAAATAAATTGAGAAATCATCGAGGGATGAATCCAAATGTACATCAAAAAATAATTAAAATGCGGCGCTGTCTGAAAATATATCCACACACACACATGCACATACAGAATCCCCAAAGGCCTTCAGATGTATTCAAAATGTCTTACATGGCTCGACTATATATAGCTTCAGAGACCCAGATTCCCTATGTAGGCAAGGAACACACACACACACACACACACACACACACACACAATGCTCTGGCATAACATCCCAACACATTAGCACAATCTGGAATACTCGAACATTGCAATCTGAAAACAAAAGCTCTCTCTCTCACCCACACACACACACTCTCACAGCGTGTAGCGAGGGATGAAAGAGCTGGATAAAGGAATGAGACTAATGGAGGAAAGTTGCTTAATGACAAATTGTCAGATTGCAGAAGCCATTTTCTCAGCTCGTCATTTAGCTCTTTCATCCCGGAGCACCGTTAAAATATTCCTCTGCTTCGGGCTTTTGCTCGGTCACACTTTCATTTCTTCTTACTCGCTCCCTCGCATTTTCTTCCCCTCTCTCTCAACGTTCTAGATGCGACGGCAGAAGGCCCACAATGCCGATGTGCTCGAAAACTGGGTCATAAAAACACACGGCATGCTCACCAACTCCATATATTCTGTCTGCAAACACTAATAAATAGAAAGTTTAATTCATTGCAAGGTGGAAGCAAATGTGATGTTTACAGCAGCTAATAAAATGTATTTCACTTTACTGTTTTAATATGAGGAAGCTTGTGTTATTGCAACTTCCATTATCATCATTTATTTATGGTGTTGGCATTTGTACAGGTGTGAGAGGGAAATGACATTTAAAATGTTGAGCATGAGCATTAACATCCTTAATGGCACTACAACTTTACTCTGCTTCCTGCACATAGTACAGAGTGGAATTCAACATTAGTTAAGACCCATTTAGAATAAAATAGAAAGAAATTTAGGACTTATTTTAAATGTGAAATGTCTGAGAACCATGTTTGCTTTGATTTTAATTCACTACATAGAAAATGTGATTTAAAACACACATGCCTAAATTTTTTCTTCGAGACAGGTTTTCTTGCACAATAAGGCAACATACAATGCAATTTAACTATAGAATACACAAATGTGTATTGTCCCAAATAGGCATCATAAGCTTAAAAAAAAGAGTAAAGAAAGAAACATAGCCTACTGATTCTAAAAATGGCCCAAAAATGTCAGTATGGTGAACAGTAACAAATTATTGACACAGTTTCTTCTTGTACACGTTTTCCATTTTCTGTCTGTGATCAAGTCATCACATACAGTATGACCTATTAAAGTACAGCAGTTTATAAAATAGGTAAAAAAATAAAATAAAAAAATGAGTGGTTGACATAGATAGGTGCCACTTGCACATTTAAAGGCCCAGTGTGTTGGATTTAGGGCGAAATATTGCAGAAATGTAATATAATATAATAAGTATATTTTTTGTGTGTATTTCACCTGAAAATAAGAAATATTGCATTTTTGCTACCTTAGAAAGAGCCGTTTATATCTACTAAGGGAGTGGGTCTTTGTTTTTGGAGATAGCCATGTTGCACTGCCATGTTTCTACAGTAGCCCAGGACTAAACACAGGCTCTGGATGGGGCCATTTGCATGTTTGTGATGTCCACGGTTGCCAGCCACCCTGCTGCGATGAGAGTGACAGAAAAACATTTATTTTCTTTTTATTGTGAAACTGTTCTATTCGGTATTTTTACTGGTTTAAATCCCCATGTCTGTTTTCTTTAAAGAGGAAGAGACCTCTGCGGGTAATTTTGCTCTGAGTAAAAACCTCCTGAATGTCTGGATCAAAAATAAGGTGAGCACACATAAAGTTATCAGAGTAAAAAGGTGAGCACACATTAGCAGGTGGTGGGCTAGCAACACGTCGACGCAGACGAGCTGAACAGCGTTGGAGAAACACTGATTTGTAATGTTAAACTGATTTATTCATTGTTTTTTTTTTTTAAGTTTAAATCACCTGGTCTGTTTTTTTTGGAAAGGAAGAGTCTTCTACAGATAACTGTTGGTTGCAATTTGCAATCCTCACTACTAGATGTCCCTAAATCCCCCCTAAATCTTACACACTGTTCCTTTAAAGAGGTTACTTCCCCAAACAAAAGAGGTAGGTAAATCATGCCTACATGTGTGCTGACTCCATCGAGATAACATTAAATAGAAAAAGTTGAATAACAGGAGAATAAATATTTAAAAGCAATTAAGAATGTCTCACTGCATTATTTTCCATTATATTACTTTTTTATTTATTGTGACCTGCTGTCTGGGTTTGTGCTTTCCTTTACATATATAGACATTTCTACCATAAGTGATGCATTAAAATTCACCAGAATGCAGGAAATGAACTATTACTATTACAACTACTTATGTCTGACCTTTAACAAACTGAGCTGCATGAAAAGAGTGTGATGTTAATCATGTGGCATGATATTCATACAGGATCACAGGTAAAACAGTTATTACAGGTTATTGCGCCCCAAACTATGGAGGTAACAACTGCTCTGCCTGACATTAAAACTTATAACAGAATCCAACCAGCAGCTCTCAGACAGTGTCTACTCTAGCTACACTGAGCCTCACAGAGCAGGCCCGTCACTCAGACATCACATGTACCACACAGTCGTAAACTTGTGTAAGAGCAAAGAACCACTGCGGCAATGTTGTATAAGAACGCAGCCTCAGCCAGAGGCGAGTGTGTAGCCACATTCAGAAAGCGACCCATACTGCTTCTTCCACGAAAGCACTCACTTTGTGCCGTTATATTCACTGGCTACCTTCTCAGTTCGAGATTATTTACTTACTATGTTTTCCTTTCTTGCATAAATATATTCACAGGGCATTTGAATACATGGGAATATATATTGTATAGATCATACTGTAAATACTCATACTTTTCTTACCCCATCTCTTAAACATTTCCCCATCAAGGGGAAAGACACAATAAGAAGCCTAATCTGCACTCAATAGGAAGGAATACAGTAATAATGGAGGTGACATAAACTATTCAAATTATGGCTTGAGACTATCATAATTGCTTTTGTGAATTTGTGTGTTTACTACTAAATGTTTTACATTATATTATCACCCCTTTAAACCTTAAATTATTTTGTCTTTATTAATAAATTATGTATTACTGTATATTATTGTTAAACAGTGGAAGCCATAATTAAATCTGATCACCAAAACAGCCTTCTGCAACATCACTTCCCACCCACACCAGAGTTATTATACTTTGTATTTTTACATTAGTTTATTTAAGTTTTATGATATTTTAAATATTTGTTTTAAACTCAACTTCAGTGAGTTTCCAGAGTAGGTTTGCTCATGTCAGTTTAGTTTTTTATTATTTTCATTTTCTTTGTTTTAGTTTGGTTTTTGTTAGTGTCAGCAGGGATATTGTAGTGGAGGTAAAAGTGGGATTGATTACCCAGGGCACCTTAAAAAGCCTGGAATGAGATGTTTGTTTTGTTTGCTTTTGTTTTTATTTCTAATAATAAGTGCCATGAATAAGTTACATAAATAAATCAGTTGGATGACCAAACTTTATAAAAATATGTTAGAGGTTCTCTGAGGCCTCTCTCACCCCTTATAGGCAAAACAATGGTTTAGTCCAGTTATGCAGCCAGAGCTGAGTGACTGCTTGTGTTGCTTTAGCACCAACATAGGCCGTCAACCATCATGTCTTTCCCACAGAGACTGCTTATACATAGGGCATTGTAATTGTCTTTTGTTTGTTTGTTTGTTTTAGCATAAGGTTGTTTGTAAAGGGCAAAACTTGAGAAGCTGGGAATAGTTATGACAATATAAACACATGTTGCCCAGGCAACTGACTCACAGTCATGTAAACATCCCAGTTCCAATGCACCAATGCCTCATACTTGTGTCGACAAATTTAATGAAATTGACAAAGAATAAAACTAAAGCTATTTCCTGTAGGCTATCATTTTTATTTTGTTTTAGTCATTTTTTGTAGGGTTGGTGTTAGGTAGGGTTAGGCTTGGGGTTAGACAAAGTCTAGTTTTTATTATCATGTCAGTTTAATTGAAGTTAACTATAATAACCCTGATGCACTGTCAACTGTTACTCTCTACTGCAGAAACTCTTCATGCTGTGATCACAATCAGGTTTGATTCCATATTACTAAAGGGTTTTTTGGGGGAGTTTTTTCTTATCCACTGTGAGGGTCCAAAGGACAGAGAGATGTCATATGCTGTAAAGCAAATTGTGATTTGTGATATTGGGCTTTATAAATAAAATTGAATTGAATTGAATAGAGCAATGAAATCCTCGTCACTACCTACAAGGCCCTTGATAACTTAGCTTCTCTCGACAGTACACACCTCACTGATCTCCCCCACTAGTCCACATCTATCCTAGGTTCCAGGGACGCCAGGCTCTTAAACATACCCAGGACCTAGTGCCAAACCTGGGCCTTTCCAGCTGCTGCTCCCTCTCTCTGAAAATCTCTACTTAACCACATTCAAAAGCAAAATACTCCAAGTACACTTTGTCTTGTTTGTTTGTTTGTTTTGTTTTCTTCTGTCTATTAATTATGTAAAGAATGTTTGATCATTTTTAAATTATTATATTTATTATTATCATTATTGTTTTGTTGTTGTTGTTACATTTTATATTATTTTCCCCATTAGCTGAAACCAAAATCTCTCTAAACTGAACTCTCTGAAGAGAAGGTAACATGCACAACATCTATGTAATAAATATTTCTTACAACTTTATATTTTTCCTCAGAATGTGGCTTGTATTTGACTAATTTAGATGTAATAATTAACATTAAATAAAGTGATCATCTGATTGGCTGATGTGAAATTTCTATTTAACATATTATGATACTGGCCTGGCTGCCCCACTGCGCGGGCTCTGCAGATGCAAACCAGCTCATTTTTGTCCAGGTGTTTTTATGTAACAGGACAGAGTCCCTGCTAACAGTGTGAGACCATATGGAACCCACAGTGATGGATGTGTAACAGTGTAGCGCCATCTACTGGGACGCATCCCAGCTGTTGATTGATCTGTGGGTTGTGTAATGATCGAGGAACATGAGGACAGCGTACAGCAGCAGCAGCAGCAGTAGCAGCAGCCTGCAGGGTGTAAACACTGCTCCCGCAAACAAGATCCTGTTTCCATTCAACAGCTTCTTTATGCAGAGAAATGCTGCTTCTGTATTCATTATTCCACACACACACACACACACACACACACACACACACACACACACACACACACACACACACACACACACACACACACATATGCTGCACACACACTCAAAATGTGAACACAAACTTGGAGGGGAGACAGTAAATAAAACATGAGGAAAACACTGGGAGAAAAAATGATAAACTTGTGATCATTAATCTTCATTCTCCCCAAAACAAGAGCATTCTTTTTAAAAAGCCACTCATTATAATGCAAGTTCTATACAGTTCAAGTCTGAGCCTTAATAACTCATCACATGTGTAAACTACTTCATGCTTATATTAAAAAAGTGCAACATTTTGCTTGTTATATGGATAAAAAATTCAGAAGAGCATAGACTGTATGGAAGTTTGTGTTTGCTGATATTAAAATCAAATCATCCAACCCTGTAACGCCATTTGTATCATATTTGATACACAAGTTTCTGAGATTTCTAAATCATCAACAAAATCAATAATTACCTGACAAACCTATTGTACACATTGTGCTACATGTTAATTGCCCTCTAGACAATTATCAGTAAGCACAGGAAGTAGAGGTTTCTTATTCAAGTCACGACAGCCTATGTCTAAGTCTATGTTGCAACTCACATGGCTTACAAAGAAAATCATTTTGCTATTTTTTCATTGCAAAATTACAAAAACTTATATATAGTAAGTATAAGTTAATATTTTACATTATCACACACATTCATTTAAATTATACAATGACACCAACTAAATATTAGAATGATGTCTTTTTAAGACACATAGAGTGGAAATTGGTGTATCCATAAAAGGTTATATATCCAACTTTTTGTGTGACACTTGCGGTAACACCAAAGAGCCATCCCACAAAATATAAAGTGAAAAGACAAGAGTAAACTGAAATTTGACAGTTTTGTAAAAAACTGATAAAAGAGAATGGATACATAGCAATAACTCATATTTCTAAAGTTATATGCAGATACAGTGAGTAGAGGGGAGTAAAGGATAAGTACCGTAACTACAATAAACTGAATTGTATTCCTTTAAATGTATGTATGAAGCAGACTGTACCACCTGTAAACTGAACATTAAGTCTTATAGTATCATGTTGTATCACATCGCATGGTATCGTATCATATCATATCATATATCATATTTTATCGTACTGTAAATTTATTGTATCGTATCATCATATTGTATCTTTAGTTAGAAAAGCTGCAATACTCTAAGTTACTGTCCACAAATGTTTGTATGCGCATTGTTGTGATATTTGATACTAGTGATATATTATTATTGGTAAGATACAAAAAAGCAATAGGTTAAATAAGCAGCTAAATAAATTAATAGATATGTATGTACACATACAATATGTGTGTGTGTGTGTGTGTGTGTGTGTGTGTGTGTGTGTGTGTGTGTGTGTGTGTGTGTGTAGTGTTTATATATGTGCTTAAACTTCCCATTTTCATTCTATAAAAAAACTAAGATAAATGCATTTCTTTAAAAGCTGGGTGTATCACACTTGATACACACAGAAAATAGTGAGAGTGAGAATTGCAAATGGTTCAGTAAACATCATCATTTGAAATAATAATAATAATAATAATGATTTAAACATTAAAATATTCCTTTTTTTGCACATTACTTTTCTTAATTTCCATATCTGAATAACTGCCAAAATTAGAGTATAATAAAAACCACCACCACTGACAAACCATTTTCTGTGCACTCAGCATCACACTACCATATATGAATACAAAATTGACCTCTCATTTTTTTCATTTCAAATTGAAGTCATTGTGCGATCTAAACTTGAAATGAAATTGCAAAGTGACTTCTGCATTCGTATTGAAAATATTTCTTGGTTTAGTTCATTTTTGATTCTTTGGAGAAATAAGTCAGAGTCCAGTGATTATCAAATCAGCCTTATCAAAAATTATCATAAAGAAATGATTATTTCAGTTTCTTAAGAGAGACGCTAACATCAGCACTCAATTCGAATATACAGGGTTAAATCCAGTTCATTAAAGACCGCCCAGCGCCAAAACCCCAACCACTGGACACTAAACTACTGACACTCAGTGTCACTCAGTAGTTGACGACAACTAAATCAAAGTAATGTATGTTTTTTTCATGCTGTTAAAACTTTGTCTACAATATAAACACTGCAGTAAAACAAGCCGACATGAACAAGTATGATCAGATTAGAAAAACAAAATTACTAATTACTAAGGTTTCCACAGATAAATATATATGTATATAATGTAAGTATATTTTCAATAATACACATATAATGGGGAGCTCCAGTAGCTGATAGAGGGTGCTCCCCATGTACTAAGGTGGTATCCTTACCACAGCAGCCAGGTTTGATTCCAACTTGGGGCCTTTGCTGCATGTTGCCTCCTCTCTCTTCGTCCCTCTTTCCTATCACTTTCTGCATGTATTATAAATAATTGCAAAAAGGCCAAAGTAATAATTGTAATAAATTGCTGATTAGTCCTTTAAAAAAACTTCACAAAAGTCTCAAAGATAAAATCTTTTATATTGTAGTAGCCTACTGAGAGAATCACTAATTAAAAGAAAAATGTGGGTGCTTTACAAAAAAAAATAAAATAATTAAAAGTTCAACCTAGACATCACCCCAACAGAAACTTATCTCATTGTCATTTAATTACAAATAGTTTCTTTTTGTGATTAAAGTCACACTATTACAGTCACAACTGACCAAGACACAATAAACTGGGAGTTCTGAACCTAGCAACAATGTGATGTAGGAAGAAAAAGTATTTAAGAAAAACAACAAACAAAAAAGTCATATCTGGCACATACTGTTAACATGGTACTAAATGTTACGCTTTTTCATAGGATGTAAACAAACTAGAGCAGGATGGCCCTGATCCATCCTGCTCTCCAACTGTCAACATTTCTGAATCTTTCCTGACTTTCACCTGCTTCATCCTGAAAGAACTGGAGGAAAGCCCCAGTATCAGCTGTACACAGTTCAGCATGATGGCAGGACGAGAAGGACTGATGCCTGTCAAACTGGCACAAACTGACACTACGCATTTCCAGATGCTCCACATCCAAACACTCTTTGTGTTTCTCTTATTTTGCCCTCAAAGTATGAGCACGCACTCATTCTGTTCCACTCCACTTCCCATGTCCAGCAGCAGCAGCAGACAATGGCATGTACACAAGATGAAGATTCATGTAGACAAAATTGCAAGCACACATACACACTCACATACAAACACACACACACTCACTCACCTGCTGTAAATACATGAAGGTGAGGGCGGCACAGGACAGCTGAGGACAGGCGTCCACGTTGGGTAACGCCACGCATGTTCCTCCAGGATGCTGCATGTTCCCTCCTCTAGCTGACAACACAAACCCCCGACAATACACAACCCTGCTCTGAGCGGCGAGGTAGAGAGAGCGGTGGGATGAGCAGAGAGACAGAGAGAGAGAGAGAGAGAGAGAGAGAGAGAGAGAGAGAGAGAGAGAGAGAGAGTGAGAGAGAGTGAGTGAGAGGGTAAAAAAGAAAGAAAAGAAAGAAAGAGAGAGAATGATTGGTAGAGAGTGAGCAGAGAGATGGAGCTTCAAAGGAAGCAGCAGCCGGTCCCGTACGATGGAGACCCGAGTGTTTTCTGCTCGCAAGAAGGCGGGATGAGCACGCGCAGAGAGAGAGAGAGAGAGTGAGAGAGAGAGAGAGAGAGAGAGAGAGAGAGAGAGAGAGAGAGAGAGAGAGAGAGCGAGCGAGCGTGAGGTCTGCTGCAGTGTGTGTGACTCAGAGTGTGTGTGAGAGAGAATAAGTGTGAGTCTGACTCAGTATGTATGCATGTGTGTGTGTGTGTGTGTGTGTGTGTGTGGAGGCAAGCCAGCAGCCAGTGCGACTGCGATCGCTGGAGCGTGAGGGAGGCAGAAAATTGTCTGTGTGTGTGTGTATGTGTGTGTACGAGAAAGCGAGGGAGTCCAGTGTGTATGTGCAAGTGGGTTTTTTTGCACAAAATGCTGATCTCTCTCTCTCTCTCTCGCTCTCTCTCTCTCTCCCTCTCCTCTTGATGAATTGAAGTTCCCTGACATGTGTTACTGGAGGCGATCAGGATGCTGACTGCAGCCACAATAGAAGCCTCTCCCTCTCTGAAGTGCCATCATTTACTGGCAAAACTTTTTGAGTCTCATGCAAAATACCGAACTGTTCAAAAAGAAACAGCTCAGCGTGTTTCTACATGATGTATCAATCAGTTACTGCAAAGAAAAAATATACATTTGAAATATAAAAGTATGTGAAAAAAAACATTTGAGGTTAATTAAGCCCACATTTAGTATTAATGATGAAGTATTACTAAATAGAGGCGTTGACTTGAGTCACATGACTTGGACTTGAGTCAGACTTGACTGATGACTTTAGACTCGACCTCGTAAGATAAAAAAAAAGAGACTTGAAACTCGACTTGGACTTTAAAACCAAAGACTTACAACTTGAGACTTTTGACGTGAAAATACTTGATATTTCCCCCAAACCTAAAGATTAAAGAGTTATTTAAAAAGGGAGACACAAAGCAATTTATTTCCCAAACGCTATTCATACCCAGCAAGTCGATATTTAATTCCCTACATGATCCACTTTGTTTGAACCAATCCAGCAACATCCAATCAAGTTTCAGAACCATGAAAATACATGTTACGTTACTGAGTGCCAGTTAGAGAAAATGATACCAGAGATCATTTTATACAAAAAACTATGTGGCTGGTCAACAAAAAACAGATTGCAGTATACAAAATGTACAGGTCAAAAATTACAGATGGACACACAACAACCTCCAACTTTGTTTGACATTCGAAGTTGCACTGAGAACAGCAAGTCGAGGCTAATATTAACACAGCTTAATGACTAGGTAACTTTTTAACAAATAAATGCAAATTTTAAACAGCATTCGTGATTTTTGTAAATTTAATATTGGCATTACTTTTATTTAAGATTGCATTATTACCTGTTTAGGACTCAAACTAAAACTTTAGGACTTGGAACTCGTCCAGCCCATTCTCACTTCCAACTAGTCTGTTGCTTTCTCAGTGATTTTGGCATTGGGTACCAATGTGCAGAGGCACCTTTCATGGTGCTTTACTACGCACCGAGTGACGGCTATTTCTAAGGCTGCAGACCACAGCTTAACACGTCAAACACCCCCGCTGTGTCAGTGAATGACAACGTCAGACACCCTTTGCAGTGGTAAAATACGCATTGAGCAGTGGCTATTTCTGACACTGGCAGAAAATATTGTAGTATAAAGAATGAGAAAGTCTGTACAGAGTGGGTAGGAGCCGTGTTTGACTGTGCGTAACAGCAGTCTGTGGTTGGTTATTTACACACAATAACTCTGTCAGGTCAGGTCAGTGCCCCCCTAATATGGGGTCTGCCCATTTGTCCGACAATCCATTGGTCCTACATCCCATTGTTCTGACCATATTAAACCCATTGTTCCAAAGTCCCGTTGTTCCGAAATCATCATGATGCCCTGTGGTTAAGGTCTGGTTAGGTTTAGGCACAAAAACCACTTGGTTAGGGTTAGGAAAAGATCATGGTGTGGGTTAAAATGAAAAAGAAAGTGGCAAACACATAAGCCGTGAGCCTGCTTCGCCTCAAGCCTTTCCCAGCTGACCCAGAGCCGGTCGCGGCACACCATCAAGGCAGAAATACGCCCGCCGGGAGCCATTCAGCACCGCGGAGAGCTCCCTACACAACCCGGACCCCAGAGTTAATAACAGGAGGTTATGGTGTTTCATTCTCTCCTCTCTATGACACTTGTATCTCGACCAGTAGCCTACTTTTGTTGCATTTGCTAATCCTCTATGGTACACAAATACAGTATAGCCTAGTATAATCACATATCGGAACAACGGGATGTCAGACTAATGGGATGTCGGACCAATGGGCTGTTGGACCAATGACATGGTGCCCCTAATATAATGTAGGGGAAACACTGAATCAAGCAAGAAGACTCATTATACCATTTATGTATTATATTGTAATCGCAAATGCAAATCGCGATATTGTCCACCCAAATCGCAATGGCACATTTTTATCAAATTGTGCAGCACTAGTAAGAAGTGTACTTATTTTAAGCCAAACCATGATATTTTTTTCTAAACCTAACCACGTGCCTTTGTTGCCTAAACATAACAAGGGGCTTTAATTGCCTAAAACCTAGGGGGAAAAAAACATAATGATCATAATAATAAAATGTTTTACTTAGGTAGTGAGTTCATTGAAAAAGATTGTAAGCATGAAATGAGCAGGAACTGTACCTTGGGGACCAGGCCTTAGTCCGACCTCCCATAGGTCTGACTATCCATAACTCCGACTACCCGCTAATCCAGGTCTACGGCGAGTTTTATCGTTTTAGTCCCATAATGTCGACCGCCCATTAATCCGACCATTTTAATGCCATTATTCCGACTGTCGGATTTCATACGCAGTAGTCCGACTGCCCGTTAGTTCGACCACAGCACTTCTAACAGAAGCAGTCTGTGCATTTCTCCCTCACTGCGCCAGCACGGACTGTGAGGACAGTTGCGTTTATCTCATCGACAGGAAATCACATCCATCTGCTATATGTGACGTACATGCCCTTATTTGGATAACACATCCTGGTATTCCCCACACATAAAGCCTATTGACAGTGTATTGCGCTCTGGCTGCAGATGTATATTAAGCATTAATCCGTTCTTGCAGCACGTCTACAGAAAGTATTTTGTTATAGACAAACCATCCATCTGTCTGTCATCTCACCTGTTTGGCCTGCCTTGACCAGCGAATTCATCAGCTTGTAACAATTTGCCAACAACAGAAACTGAGGCTTATGTCACAACGCTACTTTTACAGGTCATGGGAGGCACAGGTTCACTTAGCCAAGCTGAAACCCCTGATTTAATTATATAATAAATTGTATAAAAACGAAAAGGACTCCTATGGTTAGTTTAACTCAACTTTAGTGTAATTAAATTAAATCAAATTCAAATTAACACGCGTCTGGCTCGGACATTCACTCAATTAACACAGTGCGTCACGCCGATACAGAAAACAAATAACCCCACAAATAATTCCCCTTAATAAAACACAAACCCAATGTCCTTCCTTCTTGTCCAGGGGCCTCATTTATCAAAGAGGGTGTAAAACCAACACTAAAAGTGGATGCCGAAAATGGCATACACCCAAAAAATATAGACCCTTTTCAGATCTATCAAACTGTGTGTATGCACTTCTGTGTGCAATTTCCATTGATAAATCACACCTGAACCCAGAGAAGTGCGCGTGAACACGCCTCATATCCTGCCCTCTGCACTCCATATATGGTCAATACAAACTGGCACCTGAATGAAATACCATATAAAGTAGGCATGTGCGCACTGGAACGTGTGGAGTGAAGTGAAGACGGTCGGAGTACAAATGGATGGAAACAGACAAAAAACGCAATTTATCAGCTGCTGTGACACTGAACTATCTGTGGTATGATTTATAGGAACAAAAACATATAACTAACAACGCGTAGTCTTAGAGAATCATAACAGAGATAACACATTATAATGTTGGACCAAACATTTTCCCCTCCGGAAATTAAGACTATCTCATCTAATCAGCCACAGTCCCGGCCTCACCAACAAGTGTAAATATGCTTGTCCTCGACTTTACGGTCATCCTCAGCTGCGTGTCGGACCCGGCACCGTCCCCAGGACCAGCCATGCGTTGGACCCGGCACCGTCCCCAGCACCAGCCGTGCGTCGGACCCCGGAACCAGCCGTCTGCCGCCCACCGCACCCCAGCACCAGCCGTGCACAGGTGCCCGAGGGTGACCGGTTGGGGGTCCTCACGTACGCAGTGCTGGAAGTGCAGAGGGAGACCCTGAGTGCCCAGAGGGGCACGGCAGCTGTGGTCAGTGCAGTTGCGCAGCAGTTAGTCACCATGAAAGCGCATCACACACCATCACCACTGTCCTAGACAATAAACAGACGCAATTGTGAGACTGATGTAATGCAAACAATTAATGATAAGTTTACTGTCTTTTTTATACGAGTAAAATGCAAGAGGTGTGATTTTGTTTAGTTTTATTTTGACTTGAGTTGAGGGACAGAAATGAAATGAGTAGGCTATGTCGTGTACTTGATCACATCTTGATGACAATTTAATCATCAATTATTGCCATTTGGTTTGATGGTGTGCTGGATTTGGTGTGTGAGGATCATTACGCAGACAAGTCTGAAGCAGCGAAGGCCAAGTGTGGAAAATAAATCAATATGAGACAATAAATAGGCCTGTTAGAGGAAATGATCTTGCATTGAGACACATTTTGTGGTGAATTGGGCCATTATAGACATGATAGTGCATTTATAAATCCCCGCGCTCTTCCTCTCTCCTTCGCAGATTGCAATTCACTGACTCAGCACCTGCGTCGCCAATTCCTCCTATAAGGGTGCACACCACGGTACGCCATGGTCAAGTGGGTGTAAATGTCTGGAACTTTTTCCCGTCAAGTTTTGGTTTGATAGATCACAAATTTGGCGGAGAAAAGTGTGTACGCACAAAATGGGGGAAAAAAAGGTGTAAAATAAATAAATAAATAAAAGGTGTATTCACAATGATAAATGAGGCCCCAGAACGCAAGGCCACGTTTGGTGCCATGTAAATCAAGGTAAGACATGATTTTATTCATAACACTCCCACTGTGCATTTACTGCTTGTTTATTAATTCCAGTCACGTTTTATGTGAGATCCTGCTTGTGTGTGCGTGCACCTTGAATATCATATGTGAGGCTATTTCATAACTAAAATGGTGGTGAAAATATTTAACTTTGCTAGACGGCATTTCTCTGAGCCATTTGTTAAANGACAGCACTTAAAGTGATTTTGTTATAACCGCTGCCTGTAACAGGCTCGGGGACATCTTCAGCACCAAGGACAGCGCTCAAACTACGGTAGTTCTTGTCTATTTTTGTCATGTGGTGAATTCTACTGTTGGCCTCCTTATGGAAAAAATGTAATAACATTTGCATTTGTTAGAACTTCTTAATGTTAATTTGTGTGTAGCTTATGGCAGCCAGTCAGCAGCCTAGCGACTGGCGATGTGCGATGGGCTATACAGCAGGAAAAAATAAATAAAATGATGTCACTCATTCATTCATTCATTCAGTTGGCAGCCCCCCCTACTTAAAACATCTTCCTGTGTGTGGGGAATACCAGGATGTGTTATCCAAATTAGGGCATGTACGTCACATATAGCAGATGATGTGATTTCCCCTCGATGAGATAAACGCAACTGTCCTCACAGTCCGTGCATAGAGACATTGCAGTTGTTTAGTGGTACCGCTGCTCTGTGTTTACTGAAAGGGGAAAGTTGCCTGGTCCCCCCTGAAATGTAACTTTACGCATCCCTGTACCTTTCCTGTGTATTTTGAAAAGACTGTAAGCATGTTAACGAGCGTGGATTGAGACACTGTCCGTGAATGTCCAAAACCAACACAGAAGGCTATCAGCCACATCATATTTTGATGTCTGGGTCCACTGACAAAGCAGCCGTATTAACAAGTTTGGATGAGAACAGGTTGACTCATCAGTCTTGACTTGGGACTTCATTCTGGACTTGCCTGTCTTGACTTTGGAGTGGAACGACTTGAGGCTTACTTATGGCTTGCAAAACAATGACTTGGTCACTTCTCTGCTAAATACATATATTAATTCAAAAGTGTCATTATACTCACTGAGAACAGCTTTATTTCTTAGCAGAAATGAGAAAAATGCACGCAGTAATGGCAATATGTCTAACAGTAAGTAAGTGATTTGATATCTGCTTGAGCAAACAGGATGAGCTGCTATCAGCTCCGGACCCTGCAGCCTTTATTCAGAGCTATTAAATCAATGATATGATGCATGGTACACTGCAGTGATCTAGTACTGCACCTCCTTTAAGTTGGGGGAATCCAAAGAGACAGACCAACAAAAAAAAAAAAAAAAAATGAAGAGGCCGAGACCAAGACATCCTGTCTTTTAGTCCCTACTTTGGGTCAAGCCCAGAAAGCATTGGATATGACACTCTCCATGGACCCCACTTCCTTGTAAACACAACGTGATCTCCCAGAAATGGGTGAAATGACCATAACTTTTGAACACTGCATTACAGGGTGGTAGCACATAATGTGTGTGTCTAGGTCGAGAAAAAGGTTGTTTTTCGATAAAATAACTACTTTTGTTATGGGTTGGCTAATAGGCACAAAAACTACTTGGTGAGGTTTAGAAAAAGATAATGAATTTGGATAAAATAACTTTGTCTGTTACAGGGTGGAACAGTTGGGTTTAGGCTGCGAAACTCCTTTGTTAGGTTTAGAATAGTATTGTGTTGTACCAAAACTACTTGGTTAGGTTTAGAAAAAGACTTGTTTTATGGTTAATACATTTATACGTAATACGTGTGGGATGGCATAGTTAAGCTTAGGCACCCATTTAATTTGGTGTGGTGTAGAAAAAGATTGTGTTTTCAGAAAAAATAAATACTTTTCCTACACTTAGGACAGCACAGTTGGGATTAGGCACCTAATTAACTTCTTGAGATTTAGAAAATTATTGTTTTCAGATGAAATAACTATGCTTACATACGTACATATATAACATACGTACGTACGTAACACTATGTAACTAAATAAAGGATGTAAGCACGTTAAGTTAAAGGAAATCCATGCTGACTTTTAGTTTCAGATGGGACACAAACAGCAGTCTCCTGGATGAAAGTCCTGTGTTTGTTAACCCATGTACGACACCGACCTCCTCCACATGTGGACTTTCTCAGTCTTCATACATGGCACATGAACAGACTCAGTGACTGAAATAATAGTAAAAGTAATAAAAATAGGACAAGAATAACCCGATGACATTGAACACGTCGTGAAAGACATGATTGGTGTGGACCACGGTGTGGTGTGTCATGTTTGTCGGCCAAGTCATGGCATGATTTTATGACTCTACAATCATGTAATGTGACATAGTGACTGTCAGAATGGGCAGAAATGTCGTGTAGCGTGAACCAGGCATTAACAAAGCGCCTTGGTGGCCACAGAGGACATCATACAACTATCTGCACACACTGAGTAGGACTGACATTGCACTCCCTAAAATCAGCTGTCATTCCAGCCAGCAAAATTCAATTTACCAACTGAAGTTGGATTCTAACTTTTCAGTTACGTTATAGTATGTGCACTTTTTCATTTGGAATATAAACTCTCTCAAACTATGATTGTCAAATAAAATTACTTAATCTTTCAGGCCAAAGTATATCTATTGCAAACTTGCTTCCAATGAAAGCAATATCTTGCTTCTCATAAAGAGCTGCCAGATGCTGTAAGAATCTTAACATAGTACTTCAAATCTGAGAACTAAGGGTTTGGCTTTTCTTTTTTAACCTTTATTTTAGGATTTTCAATATAACACAAACACTCTATATCATTTTAACGACTCAGCCTTTGAGAGTCTTTGAGATAATCTAGTACAGGGCTCCAAATTCTGACAAATATTTGAATCTTATTCTCATTAGAGAACCTTAACCTTTCTAAATACAATACATTCATCAGCTCTCTTATCCACGAATCATAACAGTTTTAGTGCACAGTCTGACTTCCACATAAGTAGAATAAGGCCCTGTCCAAATACTCGCACTTGCGCCCTTGTGCCCCTTAATTGTGCACTCCCGCTAAGGGGCGCAAGTGCGTAGGGTGTCCCAATTGTCTTCTGTTGTTTAAACCTGCGCCCTTAATGCACCCCTTCCGAAAGTGCGCATCAGACCTCAGTTCGCTGAAGGATTTTAGTACAACCATAGACATATATACGTAGACGTCGCATCGAGCGCTGAGCCGTACGTCAGCGTCGCCGCCATATTGGATGTGGCAAGGCTGTGCTGTAAACTAATAAAAGTAAACTGACTTAATTTCATAAAGCACCTTTCTACAAAGACATTTACATTAATGCCTCTCGTTAATTCATTCACACACGCACTAATATACTTGGGAAACAGTTAGGCACCAAAAACAATGTATTTGATCTTCTCAGATGGCTAAGATAAGAACTTTATTGATCCCACACAGGAGCAATTCATGTTACATCAGCTATAGA
>NC_065523.1:5894197-5896956 GCF_006386435.1 Epinephelus moara | reverse complement strand
TTTATTACTGAACAGTACAGGTTACTGTTGGCCGTAACCACGCCAAAACAACCAACAAACAAGAACTTAGCTGTAACTCCATCTGTGCACTCCTGCTCTCTCCTCCAGCTCGCTCCTACACACACCAGCACGCGCACTCACACAGCACTCATTCCCGTCACACTCGCCCCCCGCCCCCCTACCTATACTCATTCAATCCCAAACATGCCATTAACTCACAGAACATTGACATTTTAACAGAACATTTACTGCAGTGTCGCTACAATACACACACACACACACACACATATATATATATATATATTAGGGATGCACTGAAATTAAAATTTGTGGCCGAAGCCGAATAATATTAAACGCTTGGCCGAATACCGAGTACCGAATACCGAATATCGTTGTTTAGTTTTTCATTAGTTTTTGCAGATGAACCCCCTCCAGATTAGTGTTGTCACGGTACCAAAATTGGATCCCACTGTACGATACCAGTGAAAGTATAACGTTTCTGAGTAGTATCACGATACCACAGCGAAAATGAGGCAGATGTGCCTTTTGTCGTTTATGAAAAGATAAATCACTTTTCTATTATAGGCTATATCAATGATATTTCAATGGAATAAATTACTTATTGACTTATTCATACTTCAAAAACAGCATCAATGAGTGATGAACATTGGGGGGATCAAAATAAAATAAATAAATAAAATAAGAATCAACCAGCCACCCTCCTCCCCTGACAAGTCCCTTCATAAGTAAAGAACAGTCCCTAAAGTGCGGTGAGGTTTGTGGGCCGTGAACGGCTCGTTTCTCCTCTGACACGTCACATACCTGTGTTCGGCTGGCTCGGCTGTTCAGGTACTTCTGGGCAGTCATGACGCCAAGAAGAGGATATTATTGGAGCCGACTTCTCCGTCGCCGGTAAGCCGATGGCCGCCGTATTTGACAGGAATACATTACTGTCTGTGTCTGTGACCCCTGTTCAACCCACAATCGGTGGGATTCGCCTTTCATTTCTGCTGCTGGTTGAAATCTGTAGGCTGCTCGCACAGTGTGCTGAATGATTAAAGCCTATTTTGCTCGCTCAAAACTATTTTTAGTCGCAAATACGAATGCGGTGACAGATGGATTGCCACACTGCCGACATTTTACTCCGTGCGTCACAGCACGCTGTTTGATTGCGTTATCAAAACATGCCACTATTATTCGGCCTTGCTTTTAACTTATTCCACCGAATACCGAATGTGTGTTTTATTGCAATATTCGGCCGAATATATACGGTTACCGAATATTCGGTGCATCCCTAATATATATATATATAGATATATATATTTATATATATGCATATGCATACTGTGTATTGTTTTTGGCACTACCTTGTTCTCTATAGCTGATGTAAGGTGAATTGCTCCTCTGTGGGATCACTAAAGTTCTTATCTTAGCCATCTGAGAAGATCAAATACATTATTTTTGGTGCCTAACTGTTTCCCAAGTATATTAGTGTGTGTGTGAATGAATAAACGAGAGGCATTAACGTAAATTTCTTTGTAGAAAGGCGCTTTATGAAATTAAGTCCATTTACTTGTATTAGTTTACAGCGCAGCCTTGCCACATCCAATATGGCGGCGACGTTGACGTATCGCAGCAGCGGGCAAATCCACTTGATGCAGTGTCTACGTATATATGTCTATGGGTACAACTCACCATCTTCAAACGGTAACTGACGTGTCCGCGAGCCGTTAACTCCGACTGACAACAACCGTTAGAAGAACATAATGTCAAACAACACGCTGTGTGGACTTAATAATACATGACAGGGCGTTAATAATGAAATAATATGAAGTTTATAGTTGACGGGAGGTTTGTATGACAGTCCACATCACTTTACAGTTTTGATTGTGTCTTTAATTATTATTATTTTATTACTTTATAGTTTGTTTTATATCACAATTTACCACAATTTATCCAAGCAAAGAATGTTTTCATAGGAATAACGGTAATCTAGGCTACGTTAACGGTAGAGTAAAAAAAGACGTTACAGCTAATATACACATTAACAGGTAAATTCAAAAGTAAAGTTTAATTTAATTTATCTGTTGGTTGGGCATCAGCATCAATACTTGAATCTGATGTAGATGGCGCCTTCTCCTGCGGCTCCTAATCCTCCTCATCAATCACTGATTGTATCTATTTATCATTTGCAGCAGCAGTGCTGCGAACAACGTTATTTCCTCTAACGCCATGTTTGTCTCCTAGAAGACGGACCAGCTGGACCCAAACGGAAGTGACGTGTACACAATTGTCCATTCTCCTTTTTAAACAGCGTCGGTCCCTTGCGCACTCACGCCCCTAACTGCACTTTCGGCAAGTGCACTTCACGGAAGACCTCAGGGCGCAAGTGCGGGTATTTGGACAGGGCCTAAGTTTCCTTGCCACAACCATACCAAATCAAAAAACCTGAGTTTCAAACTTGTCTGACAAAACTACTTATACTAATTCTGTGTGCCGGACAGTGTTGGGTAAGGGTTACTTTAAAATTAATCAAAGTACGTTACTGTGTTACTTTTTAAAAAAGTAACCAGTTACTTTACTGCATTACTCCCTGAGTAAAGTAACTCAATTACTTTAAAAGTACTTCCAACGTTACTCCCTGAGAAAAGTAACTCAAGCACTTTTAAAGTAGGCTACTTTTGAGTACTCTACATTTCCTATTGGGCAATGGACCACAGGGCGCTAAGCCTACATTTTTTGCAAAATTAAAGTTATGG
>NC_065523.1:5880281-5894064 GCF_006386435.1 Epinephelus moara | reverse complement strand
ATATGGCGCTTCAAATGTAGCTCCTGCCATCTGCTGACGCTTTTAGGTGACTACAACAACATGTGGGCTGGCACATGAACAGACACAGTTCTGGCAGTGACTCAAATAATAGTAAAAGTAATAAAAATATGACAAGAATAACCCGATGACATCACACACGCCGTGAAAGACGACCAGGGATAATTGGTGAGTACCAGCATGTAGCGTGTATCATGCATAATGCAAGTCCTTAGTCTGAAATATGTCTGTCAGCGAGCCCTACTCCACCTATTTAGAAGCTCCATGGCTTCTTTCAGACTGATAGGTTTAACATTATCTCCGTTATTAGAACCAAACGACAGCTGTTGCTGTTTCTGAGCTGAAGGACCAGCGTTCTAAAAGTAACGGAAGTAACTGATGTCTTGTTTGAAAATATACTTAAGTATTTGATTACTCACACAGCAAACTAATGCGTTAGGTTACTCGTTACTGCAAAAAGTAATCAAAGTACTCTAACGCGTTACAAAGTAACGCGTTACTTTGTAATTACCTTGTATTACTTTGTTATACCCAGCTCTGGTGCTGGAGCGCACTCTGGCACATACTGAACCATTTGTATTTGTATCGCTGTCGGAATGTACCATTCGTTTATCGAGAGCACTCCACTGTGACTTGCAGAGTACACTCTCATTTTAGTGTAGAGCGTCAGACTGAATTTACAAATGCACCATGTCAGGTCACTCACTCTCCAGGATTGCGATTGTTACTTGAAAAAGTAAACACTGACCAACGTGACCAGACTGGCCGACCCGTATGCTCTCACTCAGCGGATGGATGATTTGACAGGACTGCTGAAGGTGGGATGGACGGCTTTGTGGTTGATTACCATGCCAATCTTACAGAGAAGGACAGCACTTGAATGGTTTTCTCCACTTTGTTTTGCTACTGAAGCTAACATTAGTTAATGTGCTAAAAAAGTTAGTGCTATGGAGAAATCCAATATTCCTCCTAATACCTCCCCAATTTCTGATGAGATTGACATGATAACCTTAATACACATAAAGTTATTCAACCCATAACAGTAAATACTTTTTCCATGACCTGATATGAAGTGTGCGCTGCACATGTGAGCATTTTTGATGATCGCCTCCGTCCAGTCCTTTCATCTTAACGCATTTAACCACAATAGTCTTCATTTTTGTTGACGAGCAGTGGCGGCTGGTATATGATAAAATTTGAGTTTTGAGCCATGACTTCACCCAACTCACTTTTTTGTAATAAGGATTTCTAAGACTAAGTTCTCTTTTTTCATGAACTATGCAGCGGGTCGCAGATCACAGTCAAAATAAGTAATCAAAAGGACAAGCACAGAGGTTTCTGCGGTTTTGCAACAATGTGGTGTTTGTTGCACAAAATTTAACCAGCAAATCTGCCTTGTGTTGTTGTGTCTTCACAGTGTGCATCATCACTCCAGTCAGAGACTGCTGCATTCAGATAGCTGTAAAGAGTCACTAGAGTAAAGGGAAGACCTTCAGTACTACTACAGAAAGACCTTCAATGACTACAGAGCTGCTAAGATACACTCTTTGTGTGTGTGTGTGTGTGTGTGTGTGTGTGTGTGTGTGTGTGTGTGTGTGTGTGTGTGTGTGTGTATAATCACGTCAACTGGTTAAGAAGTGTAGAATAGAAGTGGAAAGACAAAGTAAAAGACAAAAAGGTTTGTGGGATTTTACAGAGAGATATGCTGATGTACATCCATCCTTTAGAGGACGAGAGGTACCGGAGCCAATCCCAGCTGACATGGGGGGAGAGGCGGGATACACCTTGAACAGGTCGCCAGTCAATCACAAGGCTGACACATAAAGTCAGACAGTAATTCATGCTCAAATTCAAATGTGAAATTCAGAGTCAACAATCAACCTGGGAGGAAACCAGAGAACCTGGAAAAAACCCATGCAGACACAGGGAAAACATGCAAACTCCACATAGAAAGGCCCAAGCTGCTCAGCAGATTCCACCCCAAACACATTTTGCTGTGAAGTGACAGTCCTTACCACTGCACCACCTTTTGTGGGATTGCCTTCACCGAATACAGTGACCAAAATATTACTGAACGCAAGTGGATGAGCTGTTGACCTGCTCTGAGTAGGCGGCGGCAGAGTCCGAGACACACTCATTCTTGGGAAAAGATTGCAGTGCGCCACCGGATTTGCAACGCCACACCCTCTACCATGAGAAAATATGCATTGTCATTTGAGTGAGAAAGAGAGAGAGTATATTATGGGATGAAGCAGAACACTGCAACAGCATGGCTGCAGGCTACGAGCTGCCTTTTATTCATTTGTTCGACTTAAGACACGCTCCCCTTTTTTTCTACTCTGTGCTTTATCACTTCCACTTCCATCCTTTGGGCACATCTTTATGTTGCTACCACACATAGACCCACACACATAAATACACACACACACACACACACACACACACACACACACACACACACGCCATTATCCAAGCAATTGGCATAACTCCTCTCCACACAAACACCTTCTCCACTACTCAATAATTTCCTATTACTATAAGAATTTTCAAAAGTTGGATAAATTTAACCTTAAGTAAAATAAAAAAAAGAAGAAGAGCTTTTTCATATATATTTCACACATAAACTGAATTTACAACAAATTCTCGAATAAAAGGAGGTCTTCAAACCTGTAGTCTAATTACTGACATGGTAAATTCAGCATAATTTCCACAGCATTAATACCATCAGAACAACAGTCATGTCATATTTAGCACTCTTTTGTGCTGAGCACACAATTGACTTTTAGGGGAAAGGGGCAGGACGGGTCCTGCAGATGGAGAGGTCCCAGTGCTATTCTTCTGATTCATGCGTTAATTAATCTGTCCCTAATCATCCTTCTGATTTAACAGTAAGGGAGGTCTGATCTGGGCCAAAAGATCATGCTTCACCCTTTATGAACCTGTACAGTTTCTGTCCAAGCCTGACCAGAACCTCATCCATGGCAGCAGTTTTGGGCTTGAGGCTGATTAAAAACCCAAATTTCTACTGTGAAAAATATATGTAATACATTATATTTTTATATAAATAAACATTTATTACAAGCCAAGGGCTGAGATGTTTCCTCAAACCACTTCTCCTTCCTCTCTTCCTTACTTCAGTAGTCTGTCGTCTCGTGCACGACAGGTTCGGCAGAGCAGGCTGCGCCCCTCAGTGCATCTATTGCGCATAGCGATCCATGGTGATGCAGCGTGCAGATGGGATCATCACTCTTCACTGCATGTTCCGCACATCTCTCCCACTGCTGGGGTGGAAGATACAATAACTGCCGACCAAGGCGCCTTGCAGCCCCCCACCTCTCTCTCTTTCTCTCATTTTCCATCTCTCTCTCTTGTGCTCACTGTCTTTCTCTCCCTGGGTTCTTCTCTCCTTTGTTTTATCACTTCCCCTCTCTAAGTCGCAGTCCCCCCTCCCTTCTCCTTTCTCCCTCTTTTCCTCTTGATTCAGTTCATTAAAACTCCTGCCATTTACCAAGAGAACTGCCAGTTACATACATACAAAAAACAAAACAAAACAAACAAAAAAAAAAAAACTGGTAAATTGGCAAGACCCTGACCCGGCCCAACCCAACCCAAACCTGTCTGGGCGGGTCAGGCCGGGCCCAGTCAAGCTCGGGCAGAGAATCTGAGCTTTAGTGTGGAGCTACTGGCTGGCTCAGAGCAGGTAGTCTGCTGTAGCTCTGCTAAATTCAAAACCTACCCACTTTTTAGCATTTCGATGAAATGCAATGGATTTGCATCAAATAAGCTCAAATATTTAATTTCACTGGTAAAACCGTCACAGTACAGAAGCTAAAGACGCTCTAACTTCCGTTTCACACAGACCTTAAATTTTGAATTTCTTGTGCTTTGAAATTATGCACTAATGTGCTTTGGTAAATGATTCCAAAACTCATATTCAAAACGGTCACGGTTTGCTAACAGAAAGTGTGATTGCGTGTTACAAAAGAGAAATGAACAAGCAAAACAATGTCTCTGATAAATGACTGGATGGTTCCACAGGGCACAGCTGGTATTTTGTGTTTGTTTGGTAGCAAATGAGGAGATGGATACAACCTGATGTTATGAGGATGTTGACTTAAATGCCCTCTCAAACACACATACACACCCACACCCACACCCACACACAGAATGATGTTAAACTGACTGTGCATGTTTAAGCATTTGTGTGCCAGATGATATTGCCTTTTTAGTTATAATCCACTCTGTAATGTCGGCATGCCTACTAGCTCAGGATGCTATTTGTCAACTCCATTTTAAAAATGGTTCACTAAGCTTGCTGAGGCCTTCAGGAAATGTTCTGATATCCTAATTTGATCACAATATCTTCACATGCATAAATAATATAAAGGCAACTGTCAGACAGGCATTTTGTTTTTGTAAAAATTGTGTTCACATGGTGAATGTATTTGTTGCCCAATTTTGTGCAGATATGACATAAAACGGACTTCAAAGCCAAAGGCAGGTTCATATGTTTTTCTTTTTAAAAGAATTATAGTTTAGGTTTTAAATATTTCTGGTTTTGGTGAGTCCTAGTAACAGTATCAGAAATAGACACAGATGTAGACACTGCAATGCAGTCCTTTGCCCAATCTGGGCCAAACACACTGTTCCAAACAAATATTAAGTTGAATGTCTACTCTAAATGCACTTTGCAAAGTAAATAAATAAATAAATAATGATTAGGATACTTAATAATGTGTTTTTTGTTTGTTTGTTTGTTTGTATCCGTCTATTCCAAAGGACAAAGAATCTAACGCAGAAATCACCTAATGGTAAAACTTACAATACATGGTCTTAACAAACCATTTTTTCAATTTGAAAAAAAAACCCCACAAGCTTATTTATTTCTCACGAATGGTTAACTCACATCAGTGAATAAAGTGATGCTTTAAAATACATGGTATATATATTTGGCATTGATTTCGTCATCATGGCTAAAAATTTTTAGTATCTCTAGAAAACAGTATGTTGAAAACCTCCTGAGAGGAATATTCTGCGCACATAGTCAATGAAATGCATATACGATAATAGAAAATCAAGTTTGAACAGTATTTCTCTATTTAAACAGTAGCCCCTTTTGAATAGGAATTGTGCAAATTTGCAGGAAAGCCCAATCAGTTTTTTTTCAGCATTGGCAGTATAAAAACAAAATGGGAGAGTTCAGCAAAATGTGCCCACCTACTTTTGTTTATACAGAATGCGCCTTTTTCGGGGCAATGGGGGGTTGGCCCGTCCTTCACCGTCCCCGTCATCTGACGGTTAATGGCCTCTTCATTTGCGAGGGCAAGGAGGGCGCGCAATTCCTTGTCTCCCCAGTTGCTCATCTTTACAGTGTCTGTCAGCAGCCAGTCAACAGCCCCTCCCGTGGCAGAAGGCCGCCTCGTTCTTTTTAAACTAAAAGGGTTCTGTCAATATGACTATCCTCCAAGGCGGAAAATTGGGCACCTCGGATCAACTCGCCAATCCGGCTCTATGTGTCTAAACGCTCGCAGCTTGCCGGCAAAACGGCCCAACATTGGCAGAAAATCTGTCAGTGTAAAAGGGGCTAGTATTTCCCCTATTCATATTCCACTGACACTCAGATTCACTGTCCATTTTAATGGATGGGTAGTTTTGAAAAAATATTAAGGAAAACCTTCCATCATATTTCATATGGTTTTTGGAGATACATAAATAATATAAAATCTTGTGTTTTGTTTAAACACAGTTTAAACACAAGTTATGTACATTAACAATATGATTTCGACACTGAAATGTGCCTTGTGCATCCTCCTTTCCACACAGTCCGCCACACTTGTTAAATAAGGGGGCGTGGCTCTACTACAGTCCACTTAAAATGTTGTGGAACACTGTGATTGGGTTATAGACATTAAGTCTGTGCACTAAGGGTGGTCAGATGACAGTAATCATAGATCTTAGAAAAGTTATGTTCATTTAACAGAAGGGGATCGGAGCAGTTTAAAAGTTATTTTACAAACAAACAAAACAATGAAATGATAATAAATATTAATTCATTCAGTAATTTTCCGTAACTCATTAGCCTATCACAGTTGACACTGGGCAAGAGGTGGGGTACACCCTGGACAGGTTACCAGACTGTCACAGGGCTGAAACACAGAGGTAGACAACGATTCACACATTCACACCCACTGCCAAATAAGAATCATCAATCAACCTGATGTGCATGTCTTTTGATAGTGGGAGGAAGCCAGGGAACGCGGAGAAAACCCATGCTGACACTGGGAGAGCATGCAAACTCTGTACAGAAGGGTTTGAACCCCCCCACCCCGGGTTTGAACCAGGACCCCGACGATGCTAACCACTGCACCACTGTGCTGCCTTGATAATGACTAATGTTTACTTATTATAAATAACACTATGATATGTTATTTTGTCCTTTTATTGTTGCACACATTACAACATTTTATATGCAAGTATTTGTTGAAAATTAATAATTGGTTTCTTAACCTTCTATAAACATTATGGCTTGGTATTTGAAAATTATGATTATAATACCTCATTAATTTGTTAATAAATACTGTTTACTGCATCTAAAAACATTATTTGTGTGGCCATTATAGAGTTAAGATGTAATTAAAATACTATAAATTATAGCATTACTAATAAATAGGAAACATTATTTATTATCATTTCATTGTGTGTTAACAGTAAAATAATTAATTTAAGTTTAATTAACAATTAATTTATCATTTATTTATGATGGTTATTATAAAGAGGCCATTGAAACAACTGTTGTGGATGAATGCAGAGCACTATAAGTGTTAAAAATTCAGTTACTGTAAAACTGCAAAAGCATACTGTAAACACTGTATACTGTAAAAGCATGAATTGTAATATACCCTTTCTGCTGTGTATTTTTTTGTGTGTGTTTGTTTGTTTTTTTAGAATTTAAGATTGTTTGTTCATTAATATGTAAGTATTAATGTATATATCATTTATTTGGATATTCGTCAGTATGCATTCATAATGTTTTTTCTTGTTTTCATTAAACATTGAAAACTCAATAAACACATTTTTGAACTGATCATTCTAATGCCTAATTAAAGAATGCCCTGTTGTAAAAAGTAATCCAGGTATAAGGCACAGCATTAGTCTGCTGGCTGCAGCCTTAAAAATATGGTGTCTTTAGAGGGGATTGGTGTTAGATGGGATACTCAGGTTTCTAAAGAAGCATATTTTACAGGCAGCAGAGCCTATCACAGTCTGCTGCGGTGGTCGCTACCTTCACCGTCACACCTCACTTCCGCTCCAGTTTCTTTTCCTCTCTCCCCAAATTAGGATTTTCTGGTTTCTGTACCTTAGCAGCCACTGTAAACCCAAGCTGTCAGCCTCAGAAGGTCCCCTCAGAAACCTACAAGTGACGTCACACACCATGGTCCCTCCTCAATCTGTCTTTCTCAGTCAGTTCACAAGGTGTCCCTTGTGTTTTCTCCTCCTGCCTCAGCTGTTCTTAATTACTATCTCATTATTTTCAATGTATTAAACCTGACTCCTTAGTTCAGTCAATACTGGATTCTGGTTTCAGATGTTGTTACCAAATGTAACACGCAGACAGGCAAACAGACAGGCAGACAAACACACACACACACACACACACACACACACACACACACACACACACCAAAAACAACAACAACAAGCTGCAGCTACAAGACAATGCCATAACAATCTGAATCTTTCAGCCTGGGGTCATTGACTCATCCTGTAAGTAATTACAATGTATTTTGCAAAATTGCCAGTGAACATTTTGCATGATTGACATTTTTTTTCTAGCCATGTAGAGTTTCATAATTCCTGGCCACCCCTGAAGCATGTGTGTGTCACACCCATCATCTAAATAATAATTTACTTATAATTATTGTCCAAATACACTGTCCAAATATTAACTGCATGTTATGGTCTCCTTTGCTGAATGTGCAGCTGATGTATATAACACTGGTGTTGTAGAAAAAGGGATGAAAAATATGCAACATACAATTTTGTGAATATTGCTGGTTGTGCAACCCAGTTACCAAAATACATGTCAGCACTGTATGTTTCTGCAAACCCCAGATATGCTACATTTTTATGTTATTATGTAGCGGATAGAATGAAAACCTTATGTTTCAACAACACTATGGTTAACGTGTGGTTAGATGCAATGACTACTAGGTTATGGTTTGGAAAAGGTCATGTTGTAGTTTAAAATACTTACCCGGTAGGAGGCCACAGCTGTAAAAGCAGCAATGTTTTGTTTTGTTAAAAAAAAAAAAAAAAAAAAAACTTGTTAGGGGCGGGGGATATATCAGATATACTCAATGTATTGCAGCTTGTTCCAGGTTTGATACATTGATACTTGCTACTATGATTATATTGCAAACATCTCAAGAAGATCTCAAGGCCGCATTGTAAGTGGGTGATAAGTGGTGTTGTAGGCCACCTCCTCTGTTTCATGATGGTCATCCCAGTTTGACTAGATGGCTTCTTTCACGCCTCTTCCCTGGCCAAGATGTGTACATAGCTGTCTGCAAAGGAGTGTCCCTTCTCCTTTCGATGTAAATAGACTGCTGATTCTTGACCTGAGGAGCTGTCTCTCCTGTGCTGTGCCCTGAACTTGTGGAGTGGCTGTTTAGTTACTAACTACAGTAACTGAGTAACTTTCCTTTTAAGTCCTTTTGCTCCTTTTGCCTCTGCCATCAACCAACACCACTAATGATGGATAGAAAAGAGCAAACGGCCCTGAGCTATCCCACCATGCTCATGACCCTCTATTCGCTATTCAGTCTGTTAGAACTGAAGAAGCCTCTTGAATTAGAGGTGAAACATCTTTAAGAAACTCAGGCACATCCAGTTGCCTACGATATAGCAGTTAAGACCATTGTATATAAAATACTGCTCCTGTAATAAGCTCACTACAATTTACAATCGACACTTTATGACAAATCTTTTGAGAGCACTCGGGCGACCAAAAGTTCTGGCCTGTGAGAATCCAACTGATTGTCTGAAAGCCAGACCATCACCAAAAAAAAAACAACAACTGTATCAACCCACACATCTGGCTTACCTTCAAGCAGGAGCAGGGTGGTAAGCTGCTGTTTCCAGATGTGTGTACATGTAATGTGTGTTAAGAGTATTAAAAGTCCCTATGCATCTTACACCCATTTAAATCAGTACCTGCATCTTGATTTTAAGTACAGTACCACTTACAACATCAGAGATTAGGAGTGTGGACCCTCCTACACAAAGCACAATATCTTATAAGTGAGGAGGATGACATGGGAGAGAGGTGCAACTTGTTTAAAACCCCTGACCATCTTAAAACCAGATATGCTTATTCAGCTAGGACCAAAAGCATCCCAATGGGACGCTTACACATCTTACCAGAATCATCAAGTCAAAAGGAGTCAGCACTGGTCACTAGCGTATGATGTCATTATGAAACTGAATTAAAACCAGGAACCAGGGAAGGAAAGGGTACTATAACATTTTACTAAATAAAGACACTGTGATTTTCAAAATAATGTGCTCAAGTAAAAGTAACTCTGAGTAATTACTGCATTACAGTTTTAGATGATTTTTGATGTTCTTTAAGTTAAAAGGTACCAATACACGTATGCACAAATGTAACAGTGTTTGCAGGTTATGTATGCAACTGATATCAAATATACAACCACCTTCTAGAATGAATCAGAAAAATGACAAAACTCAGACAATTTCAACAAAAATGAAATATAGAAGCTGAATCTGAGTGTCAGCTGAGTGCAGAGTGACACCTCTCTGTACATGGAGCTTTCTGGAGTTCTGCTCCATTCTCACACAGTGTATCATGACTTATTAATGTAACTTTTGTTCTCAAAGTAGAACACCTGAGATCAAAACTGCAAGGAAAATGATCAATTTTGATTCTCATAAAAAGCAAACGTGCGCAAAAAAAGTGTGTTACAGTAAAAAGAGCAAATGAAATTTGTTACTTTCACTCCTGCATGAAACAGACAATGGCTGTCTGTGAACATAGACATACGTAGACGCCCCATCAAGTGGGTTTGGCCGCTGCTGCGATACATCAACGTCGCTGCCATATTGGATGTGGCAAGGCTGCGCTGTAAACTAATACAAGTAAATGGACTTAATTTCATAAAGCGCCTTTCTACAAAGAAATTTACGTTAATGCCTCTCGTTTATTCATTCACACACGCACTAATATACTTATATATATACACATATATACACACACACACACACACACACATACATATATATATATATATATATGTGTGTGTGTGTGTGTTGTAGCGACCCTGCAGTAAATGTTCTGTTATAATGTCAATGTTCTGTGAGTTAATGGCATGTTAGGAACGAGCTGAGCCTGGAGGAGAGAGCAGGAGTGCACAGTTGGAGTTACAGCTAAGTTCTTGTTTGTGGGTTGTTTTGGCGTGGTTACGGCCTATTACTGTTCAGTAATAAACGGTGGTTTGCCGAATAACTGCGTCATCCTTTCCACACGTCCTGGCGGATGCTACAGTATATATATATATGTATATATATAGATATATATATAGATATATATATACTGTGTATTGTTTTTCGGCACTACCTTGTTCTCTATAGCTGATGTAAGGTGAATTACTCCTCTGTGGGATCAATAAAGTTCTTATCTTAGCCATCTGAGAAGATCAAATACATTGTTTTTGGTGCCTAACTGTTTCCCAAGTATATTAGTGCGTGTGTGAATGAATAAACGAGAGGCATTAACGTAAATTTCTTTGTAGAAAGGTGCTTTAAGAAATTAAGTCCATTTACTTGTATTAGTTTACAGCGCAGCCTTGCCACATCCAATATGGTGGCGACGCTGACGTATCGCAGCAGAGGCCAAACCCACTTGATGCGGCGTCTACGTATATATGTCTATGCTCCGAACAACGTAACCTCCGAACTGAGCGCTTCCCAGTTTAAAAACTGGGCCATGGAACATGAAATTTGAAAAAAAAAAAAAGTTAATGAAATGAAACGAAAACCCCAACGTTTATGCTTGTAGATGCTAGATTTCAATGCTTTTCTGACTTCAAATCTCCGACTTACATGTACAACTGAACGCACCGGGCAATCAATGGATCAGCTGTGCAGTGTTATTAACCGAGAACAAGAAATTGAACACTTTGCTTTCCCAACTCAGCAAGGATCTGCTCCAGCCTTTCCCCTTCTTGAATCGGTGTAATGGGGATTGATCACTGACAAGGCTACTGCCACTGCCATTTCAACTTTGTGCTGCAATGTAAGTTAGCCTAACTAACGGAACATTGATCCTCTTTTTAACCTATGAGTGGGGGGGACGGATCGGGGTCACTATAAATCTGTCCGTCCCCAGTGCCATCTGCGCGCATGCCGGAGACTACTGCAGAGTTGTTTGACCCAAGAGTGAATGCTGATTGTAACCTGTATATGTCTGTGAACACCAAAACCCCTCACAGTACCCAGAGGGAAGAGGTCAAAGGTCATTGTCCAGTGGTCAGTGGATGCCCGGAAAGAGAAAAAAGCAACCCAGTCACCAGAAGAAAATTTTGGCATTGTATGTTTCTGCAAACCACAAACATATTACATTAACACGTTTCATGCATATCATATGTACGTTTAAAAGTGATGTAATATATAAGCTGACAGTGACATTGGGATGTGGAGGGGATGGTGGATGGCGTGTTACCAAGACAAGATTCCTGCCAAGCTGCCAAACTACTGTTTGAGATCAAGAAACAACAAAATCATTTAGCGAGTCATTGCTTTGTTTCCAGCGGCATTTCTGCCCCCAACTGTGGATTTTTTTTGCAACCCACAACAGTTTTTTACCACCAAGACATCCCTGCTTTTCCAGCAGGAACTGTGCCCCCAATTCGAGCAGTTTAGGCCAAAAATTATCTCTTTCTAACCATAGCCAAATGTTTTTTGTGCCTAAACTTAACCACACATTAACCACAAAGTTGTTGAAATGCAAGGTTTCAGTGCATCCACTACATAAATCATGCAAGTGTGACGTGTCAGTGGTTTGTAGAAACGTACAATTCCCAAATTTTTCTGGCCATTAAGTTTAAAAACCAACACCCAAGACCAAAATATGCCACCTGCTCCATATTTGACAATTTTGACAACATTTTGGGTACACGATGACACCTGAGCCCGCCAGAGTTAAGGCTTTTCATTTGCATTTCGGAATATCTTCAAGGTGTTTTGCTTCAGCACAAATTGGACCAATCTGCCCATATGAATAGTATTTGTACAATGCTGGACTTTGGCACTACATGAAAGATCACAGGATCAATACCTAAAACACTGCCATGATTTGTAGTCCAATTAACTACCACCAAGCAGTTTCTCTTTACATTGACACTAAACTGGTGAGCATGTGTGATATAAATGCAAAGAGAAAAGGCTGAAAGTGTAAGAGCTATCTCTGGTGATGCCCCCCCCTCCCAGCTGCACGTGAAGTTGTAGTGTAATCACACCATCAGTTCTGAAGCACCATGTTTCTGACAGCTCATTTCCCCATTGGAGCTGACAGTGATAGATGGAAATTGCACTGTATGTTTCTCTGTGTAACTAGCATGTGATTACACATGAGTGTTTAAGTGGGCATACACATCTTGGTGTGTGAGTGTGTTTTGAGGCTGTAGCCTGGTAAGGGTTATCACTGCATGATGTCTTGGGGGCAAACAGTCAGCTAATAAGTCCCTGGGTGAAGGAAACAAAGGGAGACAGAAAGAGCGAGACAAAGTTTGGAGCGCAGTTTTAACAAGCCTTTATTGTGCAATTAAAAAGTTTCATTTAGTTCACACTGAAACACCACAGATCCAGCAAAACCCCAAAACATAAATACAGAAACTGAAACTAAAAAGTAATCTTTCTTAAAATACTGAAAAAAAGGTATCATCTTTAACTGCATGCCCTTTGGAGATCAGTTAATCTTCTACTTACTTAAATATTAGAGTAAATTAAATTTTGACCAGGGCAACCCAAAATCACCTCAGGGGGCTTTACAATCTGTACAGCATATAACAACTTATGTCCTTACACCTTCAGTTGGGATAAGGACAAACTCCCCAGCATCCCCTTTAACAGGGGAAAAAGGAAGAAAGCTCAAGAAGAGTAACTGAGGAGGGACACACAAGCAATGGGTGTCAAATTAACAGAGTACACATCACACAATTTAACCCCTTAACTACTGCACAAAAAATGCACTACCACCCACTAACATCTGGCTTTTTTATTTAGTGAGATAGGTTACAATCAGCATTCACTCTTGGGTCAAACAACTCTGCAGTAGTCTCAGGCATGCGCACAGATGGCACTGGGGACGAACAGATTTATAGTGACCCCGATCCGTCCCCCCCACTCATAGGTTAAAAAGAGGATCAATGTTCCGTTAGTTAGGCTAACTTACATTGCAGCACAAAGTTGAAATGGCAGTGGCAGTAGCCTTGTCAGTGATCAATCCCCATTACACCGATTCAAGAAGGGGAAAGGCTGGAGCAGATCCTTGCTGAGTTGGGAAAGCAAAGTGTTCAATTTTCCACGTAGTTCTCGGTTAATAACACTGCACAGCTGATCCATTGATCGCCCGGTGCGTTCAGTTGTACATGTAAGTCGGAGATTTGAAGTCAGAAAAGCATTGAAATCTAGCATCTACAAGCATAAACGTTGGGGTTTTCGTTTCATTTCATTAACTTTTTTTTTTTTC